>NW_027180700.1:0-47040 GCF_040956055.1 Brachionichthys hirsutus | reverse complement strand
TTTTGTACCAACATCGGTGTTTCAGGGCGCTCTGGTATTCTCCCCACGTCAACTTCACCGTGGACCGACCTGCAATGAGGCCTTCTGGGTAGAGGGATGCATCCCATGATGCCACGGGACATGACTGGCCTCCTAAAGTGGGAGGATAAAAGGGTATATGATCAATTTTCCGCAAATCTTGAGTCTGGTCTGAGTTTTAAACCTTTACATTTATCTCGTAATAAAAAAAATTCTGAGATCCAACAATTAAGTGAGGGGCGGCTCGGTGGCAAGCACTGTTGCCTCACAGCGAGATGGTCGCGGGTTCGTCCCCGGCTTGTGGCCATTCTGTGTGGAGTTTGCATGTTCTCCCCGTGTCTGCGTGGGTTCTCTCCGGGTTCTCCGGCTTCCTCCCACCTCCAAAGACATGCGGCCTAGGCTGATTGGTGACACTAAATTGTCCATAGGTGTGAGTGTGTGTGTGGCTGGTTGTCTGTCTCTGTGTTGCCCTGCGATGAACTGGCGTCTTGTCCAGGGTGTCCCCTGCCTCTCGCCCGTTGACTGCTGGGATTGGCTCCAGCCTGGCCCGCGACCCGATAGCGGAATAAGCGGTTAGAAAATGAAATGAATGATGAAACAATTAAGTGCAAAGACTTGCTCATGCGACACTTTTTTCTGGTACATGAGAAAAGGGTCAGAGGCACCAAAGAGCAGAAAGAATCCTCTATTTCTCACCCAAGATGCAAAACTGGCTTCATATGAGTTTAAACCAGACCTATTTTATCATTTGAGGTAGCGTAAAAGAGATGTTTTTTTTGCTCAGCAGTTAGTTATGAATGGATTAATGGTAACATTTGGATGAGCGTGCTCAGTGGCACCCTGCTGAGCGTTTGGTGCAGTTCTCTGTCTATCGTTAATAACTCTACAGCCCCAGAACATGGATCTTTTCTTTTCTGAACTGCGCTTTTATGGTGCTGAAAGCTGAAGGGTTGCTGAGTGATTTTCTCCCACAATGATCACAGTTTTATCGATCAGGTCAGCTCTTTCAGCTCTTTTGACTTCAAAACTGTGTTTTTTAAATGTTCCTGGAGGGGCTCTTGTTTCTGGCTGGCCTTTACAGGAAGTGGCTGATACACAGATTCGAGCACAAATGGACTTTCAGCACGTGGTTGCAAGCAGGCTGTTGGATTATCATCACAGCATCTGAGCACTCAGACATATTTAAATGGATTCACCTTCAGAAACAGAACACGTGTCTAATGTCCCTTCGCCGAGACGCGTGGGTAACCAGATGAAGTAACAAACCGACCTCAGAATGTACACTTTAGATTCTTCCTCCCCCCAAATAAATTCCACTTCCAAGGCAGAAAAGAAACCAATCAAACTAGGTGAGTCATTCCCCCCCAGACAGTCATCCTGACCTTCATCGCTTGCTCTGATTCGCTCTCCCTCCCTCCCTTGTCTTCATCGTCAGGGATCCGCAGCAGAGGCACAGTTATATGGATGACTTTGGCTGAACTTTGACCTCTAATCTGTTAACATACCGTGCAAAAAGCTGAATTTCCTGCTCACGGCCGGTAACGTCCTATTGAGGCCCAGCACTCTGTCCAGATGGAAGGCGAAGACCTCGGCGGTGTCCACGGGGCTGCTGATGACTCCACACTGCGCTCCGCATATGGCGCGCAGCTTTGTGTGGTTTGGGTTCGTAACTAAGCCGCCTGTGTCGCCCTCAAATATCAGAAAGGACGGAAAGCCTCCATGAGAAACTTCTTTGACGCGCAAAATTTTGGCATCCGCTAGAAAGCGCATGGATTCCACGTCCCGTGGGCTGAGCCACGGCGGTGCCCTCTGGCTGTAAATGCGAATAGAACTACCGGACGAGTCTGTGTGTTCATTTATGTGAAATGTATGCGTTATATCCAAAGATTTATATTCCACATCCCGTGTTTCCCCCAAGGAAGCAAAGTTGTGCTTAATTTGGCCCGCGTCCCGCTCCAAGGCGGCGCGTCGGCGCTGCGTAAAAGCTGAATCAGCTGGCTTCGTCCTTCTCACTTTTCTCCGAAGTTTCGGCCTGATTGTACCTCGAATGTTTGCAGGTTTCAAGCGCTTGGACTTCAGGGTTATGTACACCACGTCGAACCGCGTGGGGACCCCGAAGCTGGCACCAGCCTGTAAATCCACGGGATCCTGCTGCTGCGCATCGCCGACGTCCAAATGATACAACCCACGGGTGTTTTGATTCTTGATTTTGTAAATCCTTCTGTCCCGGCGATGCTGAGAATGTCCCACTCGTGAAACCGCAAAAAGCAGATAAAGGACGCACGCGCTGCCGATGATCAGAGTCGTTTTTGGAAGAGAACACTTTAGGAAAATGCCGGTCGGTTTTAGAAAAGAGAAGCAGAGACCGGGACAGCGAGATTTCCCCATTAGAGTTTATGATATTGTCATTGTTCCATGTCTGCTTTTTTTTTATGGTGCGACGACCTCCAACTAGGAGGAGCTCGCAACTTCCAAAGCTGGATGTGGAAGGAAGGAAGGAAGGGTTTGCGGTCACATTACGCGCGGAGAGAACCTGTGGGCATGGTCGGGCTGGGAACGCGCATGCAGCTCAGTGGATTGTCCGCATTAGTACACCCACGAGGATCTCAGAGACTTCAGAATGTTCTGATGCTTTAGTCCACGAAGGAACAAAATATAAAGTTATAAAGTTGCTCCCATGCCGATATGTGGGAATATCATATAACAGAGAAAAATGGTTTTACGCACAGTGGCGTCTTTCGGGGACGCTGCGGACTATATGTGGGTGTTATTTTGTATAAATTAAATAGATGCGTCAGAGGCCAATGTGTGGGTTCATTACGCGGATTTTAACGTGAACCGACGGTCACCCTTGATCCATTACGCTCCCACGCGTTTAAAGCGACATCTGCTGGAACTCTTAAGTTTTCTCTGAGCAGCCTGTGGAGACAAAATTGATTTAAAAATAAGATTCCCGCACAGCTACAGCATGATATACAACCATTTAGCATAAGCTAACCTCCACCCTTAAAATAATAAATTTATTATTTAAATATTGGTACAGATTTGTGGCTAAGAAGTTGACTATTTAAACGCCAGATGGAGTGCTGAGGTAATTGGCAGCACCTGGTTGGGAGTCAGGCCTCACCTGGGCAGACGCGTGGCTGTGGACAGGTCGATCTTTAGTTTTAACATGGTTTGGGTCAAATACATGCACACATCGATTTTACTGGTCTTATTATTCATGGCGAGCTGCCGTAGGAATGAATGCAGCACGGAAAAAGGTACGTTAAGTTCAGCTGTGACGACGGAGAGGTGTCCGGGAATCCGCCATCAACCATTTGTTTGGTTTGAAAATTCTTTCAGGTGCAAGAAGTGAGGAAAATGCCAGCAAACATAAAATGCTTGAGTCGAATTTTAGCTCAACCAACCTGAGCCACTTTGCCTATGGGATCACTGCGAGTGTGTTTTCGGTGGTCCTGTATGGAAGCAACCTTGTTCCGGTGAAAAAAATCGAGATGGGAGACGGTAAGCACAAAGCGGATGCAGTATCTGACGTTCAAAATGTTTGAAGGACTCACCGGCTGCTGCAGGAACTCTCATCACCCGTGTGCTGTTCCCTGCAGGTATGTTTCTCCAGTGGATAACCTGTGCGTCCATATGGGTCGTGTCTATGATTGGAAACCTGTTGCTTCAGTCTCCTAAATTCTACCCTTTGGCGATGGTTGGAGGCGTCCTCTGGGCCACAGGTACTGTCTCCTGAAAGCAAACGTTCCTAAGCTCGCTTCATTTAGTTTAATCGAGTCGCCTCCGGGACGGCTGTGGGTTCTAAACGCATCGTCCTTGCTCTTCCTGTCATCGACAGCGAATCTAGCGGTCATTCCAATTGTGAAAGCAGTAGGCCTCGCTGTTGGCGTTTTGATTTGGAGCTCTACAAACTTGCTGATGGGCTGGGCGAGTTCAAGGTGAGCCGGGTCGCCGCGTCTTCTTCCACCCAGATTGGAAAATAAAGATGGTGTGAATTTGATCATGGGCTGGCTTCTCTTCTTGCAGATTTGGCTGGTTTGGGATCACTCCGATTGAGGTCGCCAGGCCGGTGCTGAATTACTGTGGAGTCGGGATGTGTTTGTTCAGGTAAAGCGAAAGGCAGCAGCGCTAAATGTAAACTTTTATCTTTACTTGGCCAACGTGTCATTTGGGTCAAAAGTGCTGATGGGAAGGTGACGCCCAAGTCTCTGCGTTTCTGGAGTTTGAACTTGAGTGTGTCCAGACATGAATTGTCCTCATTTGCATACTTTAATATCTTGTAAGAGCAAACTGTTGAAATATGTTGGGGAATCTGTGTCCTTAATCTGAGGCAACAAAAATCACCGTTTAGCTTGTGGACTCTGGATGTGACTTGTTTTTGTGTTTGTTCCAGTGGCCTGATCTTTTTCTTTGTGAAGACTGATGCGGAGCTGCATCCCAACTCTGAATCGATCCCACTATTGATCGACAGGGTGAGTACTTTGTTGGCTTCGGTTTATTTGACACCACGCCCCAAGCAAATTATAAAATCGCCGATATTCTCAAAGGGAACGAGGAAACGTCTGTGTATTCTTTCTCTTTGCGTTATGATGCCTTATTTGCATGCGCTCCCTCTCTGCAGAGAATGCACTCGGGCAGCAGCGGCCCCAGTTCCTCAGTGTTCTGGATAGATAACATTGGACCAAGAGCCAGGCGGATAATGTGAGCCCAACTCGTTGGCGGTCTGCACAAATATTACAAGTTGGTGAACGGCACAGAGGGAAGGTTCATAAAACGGAGGAACATTTCCTGGAGGGTAACAGATTTTAAAGCGAGTCTAAGCTTTCACCAGAGGCATTAATTATTCTGCGGCTGCTGCTGGCCACCCTGTAAACTGTCTGAGCACGTGTTTCTTTAAACTTGCAAATCGTGCTTTTCATTAAGACTCTCAGAACACTTTGATCTCAGTGGGAAACGCAAAAAGAAAAAGATCATTCGACGAATGCCGTAAAAACAGTTATGGACTTAAGAAGTGCAAGTTTACCCCGTTTTTATTTAAATTCTTGCTGTATTTATACTCGTCCCAAGTTGAAGATGCACATTCAGTCCTGCTATGCGATGTCCTCACCTGTTCCCTGCATTCACAAGATGCAGCAGCGTCATGGCGATCTAACGCTCCGACCGTGAACGTCTTTCCAGTGGCTCCCTGCTTGCTGTGTTTTCGGGTCTGCTCTACGGCTCCACCTTCATACCCATCCTGTACATTAAGAGCCACACTTCGTGTCTCAACAGCGTGTTCCACGGAGCCAGTAATTACGGTATGTTCTGTGTGACCCTTATCAATTTACCTGCAGATATTTAGGAACATCACACAGTTGGTGTCGTGCCTTCGTTGAAAGGACTTTCTACTCGAGGATAAAATATGAACCCTCTGTCCTCCCCACAGACCTGGACTACGTCTACGCACAGTGCTCTGGCATTTTTGCCACGAGCACCGTGTATTTTGCCATCTACTGCGCTGTCATGAATAACCGGCCCAGAATCTATTCCAGAGCCATCCTACCTGGTAAGAAGGGCAGTTAATCGGAAGCGCTGTATGATCTGAGTGGCATCAATATTGGAATGTCATGTGCATGGAACGGAACAGGGGAGAGCAAGTGGGTAATTCAAACTGGAGAGAGTTCAGTATACCCTTTTTATTATCCAAGCTGTTGTGCACAAGGGGCAAAAGGACTGTCCAAAAATAGCCCAAGTTTGACGAATGGCTGGAAGAATCCGAGGAAATGCAGCGGCTTCCTTTTGCTGAGCTGCTTCCTCGTCTGAGGACATGTTGAACCAGATAAAATGCTGAGGGTAGAGAGCCTGCCCTCTGTCCCCCGAAACCGCTTGCATTTAGACAAGTCCTTTGGTTTCCAGCTCGGGGGGGGGGGGGATGCTGGGAAGTGGACCTCTACTTGAATGAAATTAGTAACATTGACATTTCTCATCCACTTGTGGAACTGCAATGAATGGAGGGGTTAAATGGAGCAGAATGAGTTCAACATTTGGGGGGATGGCTGTTTGCAGATAAGGAATTCATGGTGACCTCTTAACCCTTTATTGGGCGCTTATTGAATGTTTAGTTTGCTTTGCTGCATAAGTGAGCATTGAACGCTTTACCTGTCGTGCATTTGAGTCAGAACTAGCTTGTCTCCTTTTTGCCCTGCAGGTCTCCTGTCTGGTGTGATGTGGGCGTCAGCCACATACAGCTGGTTCCTGGCCTGTAACTACTTGAGCCCGGTTGTTACCATTCCTATTGTGACTGCTGTAAGTGCATCATGTCCTGACGGCTCAGTGGGCTGCTTGTTGGAAATGAATACCCCATTACGTTGCTCTGATTAATGGTTACTGGGCTGGTTTGCTTTCTCCTCTGCAGGGATGTGGACTGGTTGCAGGGATGTGGGGCTCCTTGGTGTTTAAAGAGGTTAAGGTAAGGATCCCACCGCTGACCTGGATAAAGCTCTAAGACCTTTTAATACTCCTTAATGGTTTGAGTCTACAGCTGGGGCATCACTGAAATCTGTATTCATCTCCTTCCTCAGGGGACGGCTAACTTCATCCTCTACATTTTGGGTTCCTGCTTCGTGCTGATTGGTTCCTTGTTGACGGCCATCTCCAAGCTCTGATGCTAACGAAAGTAACTGTCAGACGTACCTGTTGACCCTCAATTGGAGAAGTGTCCTCTGTGTGATAAAACCTGTTTAAACTCATCTGTGGTGGATCTTAAAATGGGTTGCAAATGTCCATTGTGAACCACCTGAAACATTTGATCTTTGAACGAGGTCTGTTGTTGGACTGATTAAATGAACAAAATATATTGGCTTCGTCCTTTTTTTTTTTTTCTTTATACATTTAAATTCTAAAGGTCTGTTTTGCACCGATCTGAGTTTTGTCTTTTGGAAAGAAAATTAACCTGGCTGGCTCGCTGTTAAACTCTAATCCAAATGTAAGACCAGTATTTGTCAAAAATAATGTACGACTAAAACTTGTGTTTCTGACAATGACCTTTTTCGGCGATCGGACTTTGACGCTAAGCGAGATCGGTCACGGTAAAAGGAGACTAAGCTGAATAACAAAAAACAAGATGACCCTGCTTCCTCCTCTGGATGTTCAGATGGAACAAAATGTTCGCTTGGGTTTCCTATGGCAACAGTTTAAATGTCAGGAAATGCAACTGCTAGTTTAACTGGGCCACAACAGAGCTTGTTCAATTGCGTCTAAACTGGGTGACAGAACAAAGAATCAAAAGCTGCATTTGTCTGACGATACCCTGTGCGTTTTTAATTGTGCTAAAATTCCGAACCGTGTTTTTAAATCGGCCATTTGTGCCAGATTCTTTACAGCCAAGCTAATAATAGCTGTCGCTATCTTCAGTTCCCTTCATCACTGTTAATTAAAAGATAAACCCATCAGGGCTTCTGATAAGCTCCAGTAATTAATGGCCAAAGTTGGTGTCTAAAATGACTCTCGCGCCAGTTGCGGCGCATGCTTGTTTAGAAAGGGCAAGATAGAAAGCAGATATTTGACTTTACCATTTCCCTGTACTCATTTGCTCATCAGTACGTCGGACAGTGTCGCTGGTTCACGCAGCTCGTAGAGTGCCTTTGGCTTTATGAAAGCTTTCTGCTGCTTGCGTGTAGATGGAGGCATTCAATCGAAGGTGGCCTTTAGTGAACCTGGACCTGTATTTACCGGTTTCTGACTTTGAGCTTGAAAAGAACATTTGGTGCCCTTCAACAGGATGACGATGCCAGCCCTCTGGGTCGTAAGAAACAAAAGGCTTTGTGTGCGTGTGTGATGAAATGAGAGCGAGCTGGGAACATGATCTGCTTCCAGGAGACGCTATTTACTACTCTTCTCCATAAAAATCAATTATGGCACCAAAATCACAAACATAATTTATGGTCTGACTTTTCTGCCTGCCTTTTTATGTTGAGACAATTAAGCACCAACTTTATGGTCTTTACAGCATTGGGGCCAAGTCTTTCATTCTTTTACGTGCAAAGAACGCAAAAGGCCAACAGCTGAGAACAAAACGATCCTGCTGTTGTGTCTGTTGCTTTTTTTGCATCACAGAATTGCAATCAGGAGCTGTAGTCCATGCATATTTTTATAAACGCCTCAACTAAGACGGATTTAGAAAATCGAGGATTTTGTCTAAGATTATTTTTCATTGGATGTTTTCCATAGCACTTTAATTATGCTGCAGAAAATACATCACCGAAAATGGAAGAAAAGCCGCAAGTATATCCACCATTTAATTTTCCTCTTCAAGTAGTTAAGTTGCAGAGAGGGAAATGATGACGGATGGTCAACCTGACAGGAAGTGAACATCTGTCCATCGACGGGGAAGTGAGCTCAACAAGAGCGTTTGTAGTGACAGGCGGCAGAAAGGTGTGAAATTAATGTTTCAGTTCTGGATGAATAACACAAGAGGCAGCGGAGGAGGAGGCGGCAGCTGCCACCTTCGAATAAAAAAATTGCATCGGGTTGAATATTTGAGAGAGTTTGTCTTTAAACTGAATAAATGTAAGAGTTATGCATCTTTGGAATCTGTCAGCATAAACTGCAGATCACGGTCGGTCAGTCGAATCCTATTCCAGTATTTATACCAACACTTGATTGTTTCAATATTTCCATCCTATTTAAACTGGTTATTATTTCATCTGTTTAATGTTGGTGGGGGAAAGTAAACATAATCACCTATTTATTAGGATCCTAATCTTCTGGAGCAAGCAACAGCTCCTCTTCCGTGTCCAGAATGTAATCCCATTTTTGTGTGACATGTAGGATTAATGCATGGGAACCTGATGCGTTTATTTCAAAGGAGATGAACAATTATAAAATAAAAAAAATAAGAAAGCAGAGTCAAAAATGAGGACAAGACACGCCTTCGGTGAAAACTAGGGCTGAGGCGAGTCATAACGCTGAAACATGGGGAGAAATGCACAGCAATAAACCAAGCAATGATACTGTGAGAGCAGGTGGTGCAGGAAGAGGACCCAACGGGGGGGGGGGGGGGGGGGATCAGCAGCCATCAAATTAGACGAGCAGCAGAAGAAAAGCATCAAGGAAAGAATTAGAAATTGTAGAGAAGGAATTCTCATTCTGAAAAGAAGACGCTGAGTCTCTTTATCCACTGATGTATTCTTTGTACTGCAGAACCCAATTGAGTTGCATCTTGCCTTACCTTCACAACCTTCACCTTTCATTTTGACTTTTATCTTCACCTCACCATCATTTTATCTCATTGTGTCTGGTTGTTCCGGTCTGTGTTTGCATGGCTGCATCTCTTCTACCATTGTATTTTTAATGCATTTTTTTGATGGGAATCTATAACATAGGAAGACAAGACCTGTCCAAAACTGCACATTTAATTTCATAAGGGAGTTAAGATACATTTTCCATCTTTGCATGTGTGGTAAGAGCAGTCGGGTACACATTCATATGAGCGACTGTCCCACAGCATCACAGCGAGCCAGTTAATTATTCTTTATTCTTTCTTCCTAACCTTTGGCTGAAAAAAAAGGTGAACTTTACAGAAACAGTATAAACTACTCGGGACATTTATTAAGCCCCCACTAAAACAGAACATTTTATTAAATCATTTGCTCAAGCTGTGTCGCCGTGGAAACATATACCGAGGTTTGATCAGCATGGTTACAGCCTCTTCCTCGCATCACATGCAAAACTGCAGCTGTGGCACTTTCTCCCGTGGCAGATAAACAGCTCATTGAGAGATGCCGTGAACGTGTGGGTGGGGGCAGAAGGTGGGGTTTTTGGGACGGTCGTACAGTTGCCCCCCCCCCCCCCCCAATTGGCCTTATCGTTGTCTTCACCGACTGTTGTTAGCCTGAAAAGTTATTCTTATAAGTTATTCCTTGACTAGCACGCAGTCACACCCTTTAATACTAAAACTAACAAGCAGTCTGGATGCTTGACTCAAAGTATTGTGAGGACTCTAACCCGAACTCCACAGCAGTAGCTGAACAAATTATCCTGTCTCGCTGGTACGGCTGTATTTTTTATGTACAGCGGGGTCAGAGTGATTGACAGCTAACCTTCCAGGTTAGTGGATATTTCTATTTTGCAATTCAGTGGCCTCTAGCTATGAGTCCCGCAGCTTCCTATATTTCACGATAGACTCAGAACTAAGCCGTCAGGAGATATCCCACCATGTCAATGAGCGAGCTGGCGGTTCGGACCTCGGTCAACAAAAAGGAAAACAGCCCATGTCTGCTTATTTTATTTATAGAGTGCTCTAAGAAAAGGAAGTGTGATATATTAAAAAACAAACACAAAGAGATTAAATAATGAATGAGTGCTAATAAAGGCACCCTCGGGGTCAATGCTGTGCTTCATATTACAAGGTCGGCTGCACACAGAATACGCACTGCAGGGATATAGAATGAAGCATTTGATATTTCCACTTTCCATGACTAAGCTGCCCGACAATCCTAAAACCCTTTAATAAGATAACATGTTTGACATTGGCGGTTATCAACTTCCTCTCTCAACTGAGGCTTTCTGCTTCAGGCCCTGCCTACATTTCCATATAAAACGGGTCTGGTGCCGCAGCTGTGGATCTTGCTTCTGAATTAAGAATAAAGGAATAACGGTGTTGAAAAATTATGGATCCCCGTTCAATGGAGACGATAGGACATCCGTCTATGGAGGAGACTATGTGGTGCTAGCAGCTAGCGTCATGACAGTGGCGGCTTTTTTTGTTTTTGCTGCCATTTATGTCTGCCTGTCTGTCTGTAAGCAACGTAACTCAAGAAATTACTGACAGAACTTCATAAAAGTTTCAGGACATGTTGGGATTGTTACTGGGAACAGATTATTACATTTTGGTGATGATCCAGAAGAGATGCTGGATTATGGATCACATTGAACTTTTTGTTAAATCACAATATGGGCGACTGAGGTGCTTGGCGGAGGTCTGCGCTTGCCGAGTGCTTTTCTAGTTAAACCCTGTTTAGCTTATCCATGCGCTGCCCATTTTCACCCTGCTTCTGCTTAAAGGGTTAAAAAAGGGGACAAAAACGTTATATTTATAAATAAACTTTCTTTTTTTTACATGAACAAATTATCCAAGGACATTTTAGCCTTGCCTGACGTGACTCCTGCGTGGCTCCTGCGGTGTCGCTATATAAATCCTGGCCTCTCTGCTCTTCGGAACCTTCCAGGGAAAAATTATGATGAAAGGCCTTGAAGGTCTCCTAATGGTGGAAAAAACATGTCCCCGTAAATGCACCATCAGGGGTTTATAAGGGTTCAGGGTCCTCCAAGGCTTCACAATTGAAATGATAGAGTAAAGCTTTTACAGGAGGACGTAGGGATGCTCTGACACCAAATGCCTTGGGAGGATTGTAAGAGTAGACCTTCATCTTATTACTTAAAAATAAGCACTTCTAAAAAGGTTATGGAGCCATTTTTCAATCACCTGAAGCTTTCGACGCTCAGTTCTGGCCAAGGCTTTATCCCTCTCCTGGAAAAGGTTGATAAGCTGTGAGCCTTAAGCTTCAATTGTTTCCATACCAATTATATCAGCAACTTAGAAATAACTATGTAAAATACTTAAAAATAACAATCCGCAACCCTTAACTTAATAGCTGTTATGTCACAAATAAGAGTCTATACCCTTCAACGATATGATCCCTGTCAGTTTGGACTAGCGATGCGCCTGCTGCATTAATAATACCTGCAGGCGCTATGCTGCTAGCATGCATTAATATTCGCCTCACATATCACCTGTATGTTTGCTGCTCTGGGATATTCCAGCCTAAGCAGGAAGTGAATTTGGAAAACGGGATTAAATCGTTGAAAATAAATAAACCCTTTGTGATGAATTAGTTGGACAAGTGGGTGGAGTCAGGCCTGTTAGCCCCACCCACTGCGTTTTCTAAGAACCAAGGCGGGGGGGTGACAAACAGAATCTGAAAAGCAGCACAAGAGTTTAAAGAGCAGATTTCCATCATTCCCACTGTCAAATACTCACCGTGGAGTTTATTGGCTGTCTGAACGTAAATCCTTTAAACGTGATTTCACATTACGGAAGCATTAAAAGGCAAATATGAAACATTTGAATTTTAATGGCTGCATTATTTAGCGACCTTGCGAAGCAAAGCCGTGAATTCCAATCCGTTAAGTTCTAATTTCCTTCCCGGTGATGGAGATGGAGTTGATGAAAAACGCACTGCAATCACACACTGCACTGACTTTTCTATTCCACTCCAAACTCCGGCTGCATTGTCAGAACGCTTAATTTAAAGTAAGATGAAGAAAGTCAGCAAAGCCAGCAAGTAGTCAACGTTCATTCTCTCAGAAAAAACTGTTACAAAACTTTTACTTTTATGTATTCTGCTGCTCTGCAGTAAATGTCATTTTCAAGCTACTTTCTGAAGCGCATTTTCTCCTAGATTATGTATAAATTGAAGGCCAGGTGTGAGATATCATTATTCTGGCTGTCGTTTGTCTGCAAACCGTTTTGGGATTGTTCATGCTGGCATTCCTGCTAGCATGTTTTGCGGTGTCTGGTTGTCCTTTTTGTCCTTGAACATGGCGAATTCCATTGGACGTTGTGCGACAACAGCTTCAGTGAAAGGCTTCCGAGTTGCTTTCAGGTTTAGATTAGAGTTTTGCTGCGCGGGAAGCCGGGCCTGAATGTCAAGGATTTTAGTTGGAAGATGAAAATGTGGCTCAACTGAACAAATGTTTTCTCAGACTTGGAGTTCGAGGTGGATGAGATGGAACATAAAATGTGTTCACAGTGAATTCTAATACCCCAGAGCTGCCGGGGTGAAAAGCTGAGGAGGCAAGAGGAGGAGGCGATGAAGAGTTAAAGATTCTCCTCACAGTGAGTTCATGACACGCTATAGATTAGATTGTGCAGGAATAAAGCCGAAGGTGGATTTCATGGGATAACGCAGCGTTTGCATCTCCCACCCGAAGAATTCAATACCGCTGCAGCAGCGATGTCATGATTCTGTCGAACAGCTCCATCATCAAAATGATCATCTTCAGCTATTTGATCATTGTGTTGCTTTTGGCTTGTTCTGTAATGCTGAGGGTGATTTATCTTTTCAAATGTCCTCATTAATATCTTATTAATTCACATCAAAACTGCCCACATAATAAAGATACCATCAACATGCTCTCCTAACCTAATACACCTGACAAACTTTTTGCAGTGTGGGTTTCTATTTATTCTTTATTTGAAATAAAATGCAAAATTGCAAAATGACACAAGGACGGGGACCTCCAAAGTCATACCCCTCCTTTATCATTTACTGTGCCCTAAATGCGTCCGTACAAAATGAACTTTCCATCATAGTTTTGGAGATTTGATAGTGATTAAGAACACAACCAAAGAAGTCGGGTGCTTTTCTTATCACCTTCAATATCTTTCACCTTTTTAATCCAGATGTGTCGCCCCCTGTAGGCCATTAATAGAAATGTAGATTTAAGGAACTTCTGTATCCTTTTTGTTTTTTTAAAGATAATTTCACTTGTGAAGAAATCTTAAAATATCCCAGCAGAGAGTTGGAAATATGGGCAGCCATGGCATAAAAGCAAAGAACAATGTTTCAGGCTGTTTGAGCGTTAAAAGGCCCTTAATTCTCTCTAAAATCTCAACAAGGTTGTTTGGTCTAGAAATAAGAAGTCTAGAAACACACTCTTAAGCTATGTCATGTCCTGCCACATGCGATTGTTGTGCAATGGATTATAAAGCCTTGAAGTGGAGGCATTTCTGTTTCTGACCGTGAAGATATCGAAGAGAGGAACCCAGAGGGATGTCGTAATTCTCATGGTGACACTTATTGAGAGTGGGTTGAGTTAATTTCAATTTCCTCTGCACAAAAGATTGGAGCATTACTAAATACTAATCTGTCTGTGCTCCTGTAAGAAGAAAACGTCCTCTGTTCTGTACAAAGAAAAAAGGATTCGAAGAAACTCCATTAAGCCTCGACGTGGCCGGTTCACAGAAATAAATCTAACAAAGGGCTTCACGCAAGTAATGATTCCGATAAGTTCCACGCAGCCAAGGCTACACTGCTGGACACACGGCATGCTATCTACTGCAGGTCAATTATGAAGGCATGGTAGGAATATATAGTTGTTGCTTCTGCTATAAATAGCTATTAGAATTTCTAATATAATTGAACCAGAACTAAACATTCATGTCGATAAAGCTGCATAAAGAAACGAAACAGTGGTTTGAATATATTATGTTGATTTGTATGGCGGCAGATTAAAACAGCATGCGCAGTCGTGAGGAGGAATTCTGATATGTCTATTATCTTCATTGGTTTTTATTTGTGTTCTCTGTCATTCGTTTCTATTGTGCCGTGAAAGGACTTCTTCATTGGCTTCTCATTTGTTGTATAATATATCAGAAATCCCTAAACAGCCCTGGAACGTAGAGCCTTCTCCCTAAAACAGTTCCAGTTGCACTTCATTAGTGAATTTCCTGTTTATCGTCCAGTGAATCATCCTATTGAAGTTGGAATTTCTCAAGTGCATCCCCCCCCCCCGAGGGTGATTTTCCAATATCCTGTCATTTTCCACAACAAATGAGCTGCATTGATAAAATACATCGTTGCAAGCAGTTATCTTCCTGAGACTGAACAGCATATAATCAGCATAAAGAAAAGAAATGGAATAGAAACAATCACATGTCGGTCATCGGAGGTGGAAACAGGTGGATTCATTTTAGCAAAAGTCCTGCAGCGGTATTTCTCATGCCACCCTTAAAGGTTTCATTTGAAATGTTGCATCCATGGTAAAATAAACTAAACACGGATATATGGGGATGCAGCATGCGGGGGAGAATCCTCAGCTTTGGTTCAGGATGTGACTAAAACCCCATGTGGATTGAAAAAGGCGCGTTTGTTCTCTTTGTGTTGTGTTACTTTTAGATTCTCCGAGCAGAAGAATGATTTTTTTTTTACATACATCCTTGGCCAAATGTGAAATGTCCGGAGGTGTGTCCTCTGGCGTTTCTGTTTAAATCGCTCTGTTCCACGTGAAACAAGAAGGACGTGGCAGATCCACTTTAGCACGGAGAACAAATGAGATGGAGAACGGTAACATCAGTGGGACTGATGTTACCGATTTAGGCAGCCCACGCGTATCTGTCACGTCAACCTGTATTTGAACATCAAGTCACCCAGTTTACTGCTCCACCTATCGCCCGTCCTTTTCAGGGGTCTGGATTCTGGAATAAAGGACAAAGGGTCAAGCACAAGTGGCCTGGAACCAAGGAGCAGTAGTTTTTTTTTTTCTGGGTGATCCATATATTTGGATTTTTGGATAAGGCTACAATAAAATACATTTTAATGATGTTACTAACAGATACTTAGCCACTTGGGGGGCGGCACGACAGGATTTTAATGCTCCAAGTTTGACTTGAACGAGGCTAAACTGAAGCTCATCTCTTGATTTCCTATTATTACATTTACCTTTTGTCATTTTATTTAAAAAAAACAGGGTTGGGAGTTTTATTAAAGAAATGTGGGTTAGAAATCAGGTGAAGCACGTAATCTTCAGGTTCCTGTACACAACAGTACGATGCACCCTTATGCTTTGGATGGTGCTTTAATATGTGGAATGTTGCCATCCTGCTAACACAGCGCAGCTGCTTTGATATTTTTAGCTCTGTGAAATTATTTTTGATTCACAGGTTGATGAAAAAAAAACAACTACCAAGCAGTTTTACCCCCCAAAAAAGGCACAGCGAGAAATGGACCGCCTGTCCACATGGATTGGCTTTATTCCCACTGCTTTGTCTGATTCCTTTTCTAACTTAAATCGCTATGCTTTCATTTTTCCCTGCTGTGCGATGATCGAGTCATCTAACGGGTCAAAATAAGACACACGACTGGAAATAATGACTTTTGGATTTAGTGCTGTCCCAGATAGTCAGCGTATTTTATTCAGAGCATCAAATACTGGAAACTTGGGATACATACAAAGCCTCCATAACTCTGCAGCACAATCTCAATATGCACTGAAAGATTACTTGGTGTCATCCACGGAATAAAGTTTCCAGTGGAAGAGTTTGAACAATTATTTCTTTGGCGCTTGACTGATAATAATTTCTTCCACAGATATTCAAGCATTTCTTTTGACATTACACATGAATGGATACGGATTCGTGTTGTTTTTATTGTATCTGGATTGTCTATTAATTCCAGTTCCTCCTTCATTGTAGGAGAACCGTGATTCCTGTCAGAGTTTTATTCCGGTTATGAGCTGTGATCCACGACTACTCGTGGACAAAAAACAAAACAAAAGTTGCCACCAGGTTTCCCTCTGCTCTAATAAACTATTTATTATTCATAAGGTTGCAAAGAAAAACTATTTAAGCTCATAGGAATGCATTTTTAGTAGATTACATGAATCGTGTTGTTCCAGTTCATGCAGTTGAATTCTGCATCTGTTTAATATCTCTTTATTTAATCATGCCACCAGGTTTTTATGCTAATAACAGCACCTGGGTTTTATATCAATGTTTCAGATCAATGTAATCCATTAATTTCTTTGCAGAAATTAATATAAAGTCCCATAATTTTAAACACTCTAGATTACCGGATATTGAATATTACTTGGGTTGACATCAGACCTTGATGTGTAGCCGAGCTTGTGCCATGTATTAGTGTCGTATTTCAGATATTATTTATGAAGCAAAGGGAACATTTATTTTTATTAGTGCCATCTGTCCATTTCTGCAAAGTGATGGTGAAGAAATGAGAGACTATTGGAATCGCAGTTCAGATATAACCGAGAGAGTCCAAAAATAGTCTCATCATCAACTGGAAACAAAGATATGGAGACTATCACAAACATGATTTAAGCCCTTCAAAATAAGAGCAGAGGTAAAGAATCTGGGATCCAGATGATGATCCGGATCAACACCGAAACCTAATGGGGTGTCTTTACTGGGCCGTACCAGCAAAACCTCATCAAAATCCAGACAAACAAATCAACACTGGCAAAAACATCTCCGCCCTGGTGGAGGTAAACACGCCAGAAGCAATATCAAATTGAGTTTTAACGCAATATGACTTCCAAATACAATTTGAAATGTTTCAAATGAAGTGTAACTCAGTAAAGAGCAAACCTACCGCAAGGCCGGACATGCCTATATATTATGGCACGCTGCATTATGTGTCATACACACTTTTATTGTAATAAGTAACTTCTGCAAGAGAGAAGGTCGTCCCTCAGCGTGGGTCACTCAGTTTCCCCGGATGCTGTCACTTCAGCAATGCGAACAGAAAGTAATGTCTTTCCTCTGTAAATTGTGCCTTGCAGCGATATTGGTGAGAACCTCCTCCAGCAATCGAGCAGAGATAAAATTGTTTTCTCACCGTTTCCATTCAATCATTTCAATTTCCTGTGATGAATATTGACATTTGTCTCTCTTTTCTTTTCTATTTATTTTTTCATCATAAGCGCTCTTTCAGAAAGGAGCTGCTTTGCAGTAACGTGATGGAAAATATTTATTTCATGCCTTGAATTCCTCTGATCTGATATAATTAAAAGAAGAAACTGCTTTATTCCATTTAAGTGACTGAAACGTACCTGGACTCTCACAGAGAAAGCTGCAAATGGATTTCATCTGGGGAAGATCAGGGTTTTCTTTGCTTCATGGGCTGCCAAGCAATTTTCCTAGTAATGGCAATCAACTTTAATTATGCATAATCATCTGAAAACATCACTGTACTGTTGCCATGTGAACTATGACATCACAGCCGTACGTCCTGAACAGCAACCGTGATGTAAAATCATCTCTCCAGTTTTCTTTATAATCATCCTTTCGTGACGCTGAGCACATTCACAAACACAAGCCTGAGATGGAAAAAGGAGTCAATAAAAATGAGTCATTAATGGACACAACATGAATTCATCGTTTCTTTTCAGCGGTGCTGAAGCATCTTCCTAAAAATTGATAAATTAGAGATATAATCAATAGTGTATTTATGCAGGAAAAACACATTTTAATATTTGTGAATCAACAATCCAGAGGAGGAGGTAACCGTCTCCCTGCTGAGACCGTTGCCTCCGAGACCCGGCCCCGGAAAAGCGGTCGGGTTTCTCCCACAGTTTATAACCCCGTTGTCAGATTATGATGGATTACCCGGCCTCACAGACAGCAAAAAGTGCAATAATCCAACACAGTGATGCAGTTTATCATTCTGTCCCTAAGGTCATAGAATTGTACGAGAAGCCTGAGTGGTTGTCAATGAGAGTGAGAATAGAACAGCACTGGGTCGTTGTTTTGAACGCCAAGCTACCTATAGGTATACACAATCTGCCTCAAGACTTGGAAATCAATTTTTATGCTACGATTGGTGAGCCAGCTTTACAGAGAATAGAATGGAAGCTGTTCCGGGCAGGAAGTTGGGTAACTGACTCAGGGCTGCTGCCTGGTTTGTCAAATATTCAAATAAATGATGAGATCAGAATCAGAATCAGAATCAGAATCAGTTTATTGCAATTGTCAATGAGGGTTCACAGACTAGGATTTTTTTCTCAGTGGAGTCGTGCAACATGTAACGACTGCACTGCAGCAAAGCAAAACTGCACTGAAACAACCAAATAAACGTAATAAATGAAATACATTTGCATACAAAAAAAATAAAAAATACATTATGTCTTGGAATCGAGATAAAAGTTTTAAATAATTTTACATTCTTTCTTTCCTTTTTTTGAACCAACACAATTGACAGTTTTGATTGATGCAGCATGGACTCCACAAACACTTTTTGCTCTATGCAATGAAAGAACGTGCATGTGAGACTCCGACAGCTGCGTGCAGGTGATGGCTGGGAGACGTTTGTAGTCTGTGGGTGCAAAAAAAAAAGATAAAAGGAATCAATTTGCAAGCATGGATTACCCTGCGTGTCACAGCAGATATCACTCCCTGCAAACAAATCCTTTATTCGCGGCACAGAGAGCGTCCTCTGCGCGCGCGCAACCTCCTCATGATTACTTTGAATGTTTAAAAACTGTGGCACAGTGTCGGGATTACGCACCATTAAATATGAAACCGTCTCAATCTCTTAGGAGATTGTTTGTTCTTTAAATGCATCACTCCTCTGACTCCACCAAAGACGTGCATGTGGAAAACCAATTTTACGCAGATTGATAAGGATTTACATAATAATTTACGTCATCAATTGGAATGTTAATGAATGCAAATCAGTGATTTAAAAAGCCACTGCTAGGTCTACCGCGTTTTATGAATCATGTTCAGAAACTCGGATAGCCCCCACCTCCACCTCGCCGCGCTCTCCTCCGTGAGCGCAGGACCCGCGCCGCTCCTCGCGCATCAGGTTTATTTCTGACAGCCTTGCGAGGATCTGGCAGACGGACTCGATCTTGCAAAGGGTTTACAGATTCTCCTGCAGCGCCGCTTCATCAATTCATTCAAGCAGAGAACTCACGCGCAACTGCTTTTTACGCACAGGAGCAGCCAATATCATTGCTGCTCCCGCTGAAAAACACCACCCGCACGATTTTTTTTTTTACTAATACTTCTTCACACCATGCATGTTTACGTGGCTGTGATTCTGGCTTGTGGAGTGTCGGGTGAGTTCAAACTTTTCATTTCCATCATTGATGAAGCGTGCGCGGATTTTATTGTCTTGTGTTTCTGTTTGTCATTGAAATCATGCGTGATTGTACAAATTTCAGTGATAAGTGTTTTGAAATCATTTTAAAAGCCCCAGAGGGGGGGGCTGCAGTGACGTTTGTAGGCAAAGTGTCATCTGCAATTTAGCGTAATAAATCTCTGAATATCTGGAAGTGGGCTCGATCGTCATGAGTGGGAGGCATCCAACAATTAATCTGAACGGTAAACCGCTGCATCCATCACGTTTGAATGCTGCTTGTTTGAATGTTTGTCACTGTCAAGTGCTGCTTTGTGTTTTTTGTTTTTTGCCTAAATCCAAATGGACACTGAGGAATAATCCAACTCGCCCATAACCATGAACATGGAGGCAGTAAAAAGCTTTTTCATTATGAGGAAATTTTAGTAATTTACTTTCACCTTCTGTGGATTTATTTCAAAGTGTACAATCTCAAATTCAAGGTTTTCTATCTTTGCCCTATATCTATCACTGGATTTGATAACTGGTGTATGATGATGATGAATATATTTATTAGATAGAATGTTAGAGTACAAGTGCAGTCACACAGTAGCATGTATTACAGTACACATACAGTCAAAACATCCTGTCTAAGAGGAGCATTTCAAAAAAGCCCTTGCGGTCTTGTGCATAAATCATCAACATTTAATAATACCAATAAAACTAATGTAAAATTACTCAATTGATGCAAAATAACAATAAAATAAATATAAATTACACCACAGGTGCAAAATAACAATAAATTAAAAAGACACATAATATGTACAGGTGGACAAAAAAAAAAGGGGGGGGGGGGGGGTTGATCCGGAGAGAGTCGTGATGTCTATCTCCGTTTCGCCCCCCTGAAAGGTGAATTTTTAGGGCCGTTTTGAATGAGGCCAAATTAAATATTACTCAATTACACAGAAAAGGAGGACCATATCCATTCATAAATTATGTCTGTGCGTCATATCTGTGCCACAATCACACTAAACGGGAACTGCACACGTCTTATGCCAGAACGAGGTTGGATTCGTGCATTCTTTTTGGATTGGCCCAGAGGTGAGCAGCTGTGTTATTGCAGCTTTCCAGTGTGTGTTGCTCCATGAGCTGAAGCTGGGAGCTGATGAGCCTGGTGAAGACTGTGACTGGTGAAAGGTGGATGGCCTTGGCATGTCCTCCTGTCCTCTGTGGGTTGACTTGTGTCTGTCCTCTGAGATTTATTTGAGGAGGTCTTTTTCTTCGTCTGCTCCAATGGAAATATTCATGATTGGATTGGCCCATTCTCCACACATGCACAACACTTTAATAAGGAAATAAACTAGAAAACGACAATCAGAGATTGCAGACCCTCGCCTCCAAAAGACTATTCGATCTTGTGAGACAGTAAACAGGGCTTCCGGATCAGAGGGGCCAAACCTGGAAAGGAAGAAGTGGTACAGGAGAATAGAATAGAATAGAAAGCCTTTATTGTCTTTGCATAGTGGCTATGCAAAGAGATTAGGAGCAGCTGGTGTGATCTTCTGGGCTGTGTTGATCACTGTGCACGCGGCGTACCACACCGTGATGCAGTACGCCCGGATGCTCTCCAGGGGGCTCTGTAGAAGGCCACCAGCAGCTTCTCCTCCAGGTTGTTCCTCCTGAGCACCCTCAGGAAGTGGAGTCGCTGCTGGGCCTTCTTCACCACCGCCGTGGTGTTTGCAGACCAGGACAGGTCCGTCGGTGATGTGGACGCCCAGGAATTTAAATGAGTGGACCCTCTCCACGCAGCCAGTTTTTATCAAATGATTGCGCAGTCAGTTTGGAGAATACACTGAATGAAGGCAAACATCTTCTTTCACGTGATTCTCACACTATTTTCCCCGGCGACGAGGCGTAACATCTGGATGAATTCATTTAGCAGGTTTTGAGTTGGTAATATGGCATAATATGGCAACGTTTTTAACGTCAGATGCCATTCCTGCTGCGACCCTCTGCATTTATCCGGGCTTTGGACCGGCTCAAGGGAAACACCGCCCGTGCTACCTCTGAGGCAAATAACATCTGTGTCTGCATTACTTATTGTTAATTGACACAGTACAGCCATGTTCCTCGTCTGTTGGTTCAGAGTGTAAACCAACGTCTCAGTTTACAGACCCCTTAAATGACCAGGACTCTAAACTGAGACATGCCCGTTCATGTTGAAGACAATAAATGGTCCTCGTATAAATGGAGCAGTCGGCTGTTTTTTGTTTTTTATCTTTCACGCTGTGGATTATGGGAGCAGATTGAAATATTTGCTAACATTGCAGGGTGTCATGTTGGCTGGGAGCCCGCCACCCCTCACAGCTTAAATGCTGGGATCAGGGACACCTTACTTGCTGCCACCACACAAAAATCTCCTGTACCACTTCTTCCTTTCCTTCTTCGCATGCAGCTTGTCCTGGAGCTCCTCTAGCTCGGACATCTGCTCTGCACACTCTTGATCCTTCTTTTTCAGGGTCATGTTTAGAAGGTCCTTCTCAGCCTGGTGCTCCTTCCGAGCAGCAGACAGAGAGACCGCCATCTGATCTTTCTGTTTTGCCATCTCATCCATTTGGGTGTTCAGCTCTGCCTTTTGCTCCTCAAGCAGAGCAACATGAATGTCTGTGTTTGTTTTCATTTCATCCATTTGGGTGTTCAGCTCTGCCTTCTGCTCCTCAAGCAGGGCAACACGAATGTCTGTGTTTGTTTTCATCTCATCCATTTGGGTGTTCAGCTCTGCCTTCTGCTCCTCAAGCAGAGCGACATGAATGTCTGTGTTTGTTTTCATCTCATCCATTTGGGTGTTCAGCTCTGCCTTCTGCTCCTCAAGCAGAGCAACATGAATGTCTGTGTTTGTTCTCATCTCATCCATTTGGGTGTTCAGCTCTGCCTTCTGCTCCTCAAGCAGAGCAACATGAATGTCTGTGTTTGTTCTCATCTCATCCATTTGGCTGTTCAGCTCTGCATTCTGCTGCTCAACCAGAGCAACATATTCATCTGTGTTTCTTTTCATCTCATCCATTTCGGACTTGAGCTTTAGAATTGTCATCTCCTTGTGCTTCACCACCCCCTTCATGTGATTTATCTGATTAGCGTAATTCTGAGAGAGAGACAACATTTTCTGTTCAGCTGTTGATCGTTGCTCTTCCGCGTCATTTAGCTTCGACTTCAATGCAGTTATTTCTCTTTGAAGGGTTTTGGTTGCAACCAACTGTGAATTGAGAGTGCAGATCTTTTGTTGCATAATTTTTTCTTTCTGCTTTATGTCTTTCTCCGCCTGCAGCTGCTGGTTCTCCAGCTGCTCTTGAGCGTCTTCCAGAGAATTGTTAAGACTGCTAAGCTCCTCTTTCTGCTGCTCAACCAGAGCAACATGAATGTCTGTGTTTGTTTTCATCTCATCCATTTGGGACTTGAGCTTTAGAATTGTCCTCTCCTTGTGCTTCTCCATCACCTTAATGTGATTTCTCTGATTCGCGTTCTTCTGAGAGAGAGACAACATTTTCTGTTCAGCTGTTGATCGTTGCTGTTCCTCGTCATTTAGCTTCAGCCTCAATGCAGTCATTTCTGCTTGAATGTTAGTTAGCTGATTTTTCATGTCCGAGGTTTCAACCAGCATAATTTCTTTCTGCTTGCTGTCTTCCTCCGCCTGCAGCTGCTGGATCTCCAGCAGCTGTTGAGCGTCTTTCAGAGAAGCGTTAAGACTGCTCAGCTCCGCTTTCTGCTGCTCAACCAGAGCAACATGAATGTCTGTGTTTGTTTTCATCTCATCCATTTGGGTGTTCAGCTCTGCCTTCTGCTGCTCAACAAGAGCAACATATTCATCTGTGCTTGTTTTCATCTCATCTATTTGGGACTTGAGCTTTAGAATTGTCATCTCCTTGTGATTCTCCATCCCCTTAATGTGATTTCTCTGATTCGCATTCTTCTGAGAGAGAGACAACATTTTCTGTTCCAATGTTGATCGTTGCTGTTCCTCGTCATTTAGCTTCAGCCTCAATGCAGTCATTTCTGATTGAAGGGTGTTGGTTTCAACCAACTGTGAATTGAGAGTGCAGATCTCGAGTTGCATAATTTCTTTCTGCTTTCCGTCTTCCTCCGCCTGCAGCTGCTGGATCTCCAGCTGCTGTTGAGCGTCTTTCAGAGCAGCGTTAAGACTGCTCAACTCCGCATTCTGCTGCTCAAGCTGAGCAATATAAGAGTGTGTGATTTTCCCCATATCCATTTGGGAGCTGTATATTAGATTTTTCTCCTTCTGGATCTTCTCCAGCTGATCTATTGTAGCTTTCAGACTCATGTTATTGCTGGAGAGAATCAGCTCATTCTGTTCCAATGTTGATCGTTGCTTTTCCTCATCATGTAGCTTCAGCCTCAATGCAGTTATTTCTGATTGAAGGGTGTTGGTTTCAACCAACTGTGAATTTAGAGTGCAGATCTTTCGTTGCATAATTTCTTTCTGCTTTCCGTCTTCCTCCGCCTGCAGCTGCTGGATCTCCAGCTGCTGTTGAGCATCTTTCAGAGAAGCGTTAAGACTGCTCAGCTCCGCTTTCTGCTGCTCAACCAGAGCAACATGAATGTCTGTGTTTTTCCCCATCTCATCCTTTTGGAAGCTGAAACTTACATTTTTCTTCTCCTCGTCCTTCTCCTGCTGATCTCTGGTAGCTTTCAGACTCATGTCTTTGCTCGAGAGAGTCAGCGCTTTCTGATCAATTGTTTGATGCTGTTTCTCATGATGGAGAAACAACTTCACGTCACGCACGTCTCTTTGTGGGTTTTTGTCTTCTTCAAGCTGTTCGCGATCCTCTTTCAGAGAAAGAGGCATATTTGAGTCCATGATCGAATGTTCTGGCAAATTCAGCTGAAAGCTGTATATTTATAGGCAACTACAAAGTTGCTTTGCTCTTTGATGTTTTGATCTTCTTTGATCTTTTGATACTTCATAAATCACACTTTGAAGTCACAGATTCAAAAGAACAAATCTACAGGTGCTTTGAAGAGTTGAAGAGGGCATCAAAGCCAATTTTACCTGCTATATGCCGTATTTCATGCACCAACAGAACATTACATTCCACTGTGACTGAGGTAATTCGCAATTTGTGAATTATCTCAACCTTTTGGTGATGATCCACATCACTATTTGGATGTGCAAATCTAATTATGAGGGGAATGAGCTGCTCGGCTGAGGTCTGCACTCTCTAGAGAGTGTTTTTCTAGTTTATTGATGCTGTTGGTTTTGACTCAACAAATAAAGATTTTATTTAGCTCTGCTCTCTAAATTACAAACAACGAAAATTAGTTTAAAAAAGTCACTCACCACGAATCCGACAGCCACCAGCGGCTCTCCCTCGTTCAGGTGATACAGGAAGGATCCTCCTCCGTATGTGTTCCTGTTCAGGGGCCAGCCGACGGAATGCTCCACCCTGCCCGGGCTCCACTTCTTCTCATCAATAGTCCACAGCTTCAAGTCACACACAACCAAAGGATTCCTTCAAGTCTTTCCAAGACTCTGGACAAGTCGTTTCGTTCTTTTGTCTATTACGATTGTGCCCTGAAGCAAAATACCAGCAAAGATCTTTATGAATATGCCCAAGGGGGCGGTCCTTTACCTCCTTCAGGCCAATGGCGTACGTCTGTGGTTCGCAGTTCTCACGCAAGTTGAATTGCTTGTAAAGCTGCTTGGCCAAGTGGCCGTGGCAGCCCTCTCCGAACAGCGTGACTTCAGCGTGGAGCTCCATTCCTCTCTCAAAAACATCCTGAAGCCGAGAAGAACAGGATGCATGAATGGAATTAACGAATGACAGCCATCACTGAATAATAAATATACTTAGCATCTGACAAATTAGAGGCTGTGGTCTAAAACAATATGTGAAATCTCATCCTTGCAGTATTATTACCCTCGCGGAAGAGGAGGCGAGGGTATTGCAATTGGGTGCGTTTGTATGTTTGTATGTTTGTATGTTTGTCTGTCTGTTTGTTTGTCTGTCCGAGCGCATAACTCAAAAACTAGTAACCCAATCGACTTGAAAGTTTTACACAAGCAAGGTTCTGTCCGTGGCTCGGCCCTCCCCGAGAATGGCGTTGATCCGGATCTGGATCCAGATTCTAGAATTATTTTTACATCTGGAATTGTGCCTGTGCTGTAAACTGCCACTTTAAGAGGGAGGGACACGAATGGCATGATGGGAAAAAGAGTCCAGAAGATGGCTTGTAGTACGTTCCGGAGCAGCAAGCTAGAGCAGGTTTGGCCCCTCTGCTCCGGAAGCCCTGTTTACTGTCTCACAAGATCAAATAGTCTATTGAAGGCGAGGGTCTGCAATCTCTGATTGTCTTTCTAGTTATGTTATCAGCGCCAGACCAGATACTAGCATCTCCAGCGTCCTTGCAAATCGTTAATGGATGCATTTAGAGATTATTCTTCAAACTATCTGCCGGCTGGATGAACCCTCAGGGTTGTCACCAATTCTTTTACACAATGTGTGTGTGATGACTTTGAGTTGATTGACATCATTTGAATGTCTCGCTAGCTCAGAGTTGAATAGTACATGTTTTATCCTCCACCAGCTGCTAATGCAGGAATTCTCACAAGCTGGTGTCACATTCTCATAGTTTCACTGTGAATGATAGATTAATACTGATCATACTGACAGCTTGATATCCTCATCAACAAACAGAATGTCTTAAAAGCTGTGGAGCTCATTTCTTTTATATTGTCTGTGTAATTATTATTGGTTCGAAGTGGAAGTTGCACATGTTCTGCACATGGTTGTGGCTGCTCTGGAGGAAAACTCCAACAGTCACTTGTCATTAGCTTTAAATACTGTTTCTCCACTAAATGCTAAAAGAGATTAACTGCTAGATTCTCCCCTCGGTTAAACAATCATATTGTTAATCACACAGAGAAGAGCGTCTGTGGAAAACTAGACTCAAGATACATAAACAAGCAGGTGTCTGGCAAGAGATGATTATTTTCCTTGGCAATTACAGGGAGTGTCGAAAACTCTGGAGGATTTTACCATCCAGGTGCTTCTACCCATCTGCAGTCCTCTTCATCATCTCATTTTAAAGTGGAGCCAGAATTCGCAGCTGATGGAAACTCAGTTGATCCCAGTGAACCCTGTGGAAAACGATTTGGTCTCAATCCCGATTCTCTTGAACCCAAATGACCACGATACCTTAAGACTCTTCACATGTTGGTTTTGGTTTTATGACTGATGGACTGGTTCAAAACAAACTGATGACATTTTACATCAACTATGGAGACCATGTGTCTGTGTTGGGGTTCCAGAGGGCAGCTGTCTCGGTCCATTACTGTTCTAAATATACATGCTGCCACTTGCTGACATTAGAAAGCACAATCTATGTTTACACCTTTATGCAGATGACACACAGGTGTACATCATCACCTGTCTTTTGATAATTAACAAATAGATTGTCAATAATGGAGTTTGTACATTCTCTCCAGCTCTGCACAGGTTCCCAAAGGGTTCTCCAGCTTTCTGCCGTTAATATATAAATCAAAATGTGACATGGAGGGCCGAGACACTCCAGGATTTCTTTCCAACCATCTCTCCAGCAGCTGATTTCACTAATGAGCACCTTCTCTCAAATTGAAGGAGGTGATGATAATTACAATCACTTGCTTTAGTGACCGTCTGGAAGGAAAACCTGCAGCGTCTCAGCCCTCCATGGCACAGTTTGGATACCCTTGTCTAAATTGACTGTCAGTATGAATGTGAGTAAGAATGTTTGTCTTTCTATGTGGTCCTGCAAAAAAGCTGGTGACTTGGAGTTGTCTATAAATTCCTGTAACGCTACACGGGAAAAGCAGATCCAAAAAATAGATGAAAGGCCAACATTTTTTTTTTAAATGCGGACCAATCGGAAATAATAAAAAAGGAGTGCTTTTTAGATATATCTACTGTTTAAGACCTTGTATTCGATTTTGAAGTCACCATTACAGTCATTCTTGAATAAATAAATACAGTCCTTTCAAACAACAAAATTAAAATTGTTAAAGAGTCAACCTTCAGCAATGACTGTAACCTGGGTGGATGGGAATGGTTATCAGCAAAACAAAAAGATGCTTCCGCGACCCTGACTTGCTTTCTGATGCGCGAAGAATTGCTATCAACGGCTACCTTTTCGCTTTTAGTGGGTAAGCTGAATTCACGACTCCCTTCTTCAACATTTGCCTTCAAGTAGAATGAAGTCATCTGCTGCTGGATTATTGGAGATTCAAAGAAAATGCGGGATGAAACACAGAAAATTTCACTTCTGCACGCCTCCCTCTGATCGATTTGTGCAGTCATTTTGAAGGAGATGGCGATTTAGATTGTAAATTGTTTCTCATTTAATTTCAATTCCTATTAAATGTAAGTTATAGATGTTATCCTGAACATTCAATGTAGTAGTGTAATCTGGTGCATTTAGACAGTGATAAATATTCCATAAGTACAGTCAAACCTGAACAACTTAATATTTTATCATCACACTCCCCACCTCAGACTGTGGAGGGAGGCCTCTACAGTTGTGGTGTATTCTATTCATCTCCTAATTAAGTGCCAGTACTGGAATATCAGTACAGCATCTGTCTGCTGCATCTTGAACAAGAAGCTTGACAAGACAAACCCACTGAAGCATTACGACAGCAGGATGTATGGAGGAAATTATCCATTTTGTCCTGCAGCTTTTCTGGACTCTGGGGCAATCAGATAATCCGCAGCCGTGTAAAGCTGTCAGTTTCTGAAAAATAAAATAGAAAGGCAACTCCGCGTGGCTCGTAGGACGGACAGCTGCCTCATGAAGCCCTTTTGGCGTGGGTTTGGGCACAGTGTGCAGAAGCCAACGTGAAGTTTGCTGAAACATTGTTTTAGTTTAGTTTTTTTTTGCTTTAAAAAAAAAAAAGAGAGAGAAATGTTACATTTGTCATGCGCTTGGATTTTTGTGCTTTGGTTGTAGCTCTCAACACCACCGAGGAGAAGGCACCGTGCCCACTCGGATACTTCCCCTGTGGAAACCTAACAATATGCCTCCCTCAACTCTTGCACTGCAATGGCGTCAATGACTGTGGAAACCAAGCGGATGAGGAGAACTGCGGTGAGTCACTGTTCTATATTTGACTGTGAGCATCACTGCTGCTACAACATCGACATTCAACCCCTGAACCTGTTTGGGGATATAGTAACCCTAATCATAAACTGCAGTGGCCTCGGTCAGTCTCACAAGCTGGATAAGTCAGCAGTGCTGAAACGACCAGCACTTCAGTTGCACCTTCTGTCCACCTTTCTGGCTCAAGAAATGGAACCAGGCCCAGTTTGTCTTTAAGAAGCTGTTAAATGTCGGCCCAAGTTTTGTTCCATTTGTCACCCACCAGGCAAACGTTGACAGAGGGGGTAATTGATAAGCCGCTATGACCAACAAAAGAAAAAAACAGCAGAGGAAGCAGCCTCATTTAGACTGCACCCACATATAATCAAAGGTCAGGGGCTGATCAGGGCTTTTCACGTAGAGCCTGAAATCCTCCAGTTGGTGAAAACAGGCTTATGCGTGACCCATGACCGGCTTCATCTTCAGGAGACAGTCGTTTAATAATGACTCCTGTGATGTGACGGGCGCAGGTTATAAAGCCGGTTTCCTGTTATGACAGAGGTTTGATTTCTTTCATCCAGCAGGAAAATATATTTTTTTCCATTAAACGCTGGCGGCTTGTGGTCTTTCCCCGTTCTGAGTGATTTCATCAGGGTGCACGTTATTTCCAGGGCACAGTCTGGTGATATTTCTCTGGCTGGAGTTCCATAATATGTCCTGCGGGGTTGAACTCATTACAGTCCAAATTTGTGTGTGTGTCATTGTTTCCTTTATATGGAGATGTGTGCGTTGCATCAGTCATTGTTCAGAGGCCGCTGGAGAAATGTCACCACGGCTTTGGGGGTTAGGGTTAGGGTTATTTTCTATCATCTGTGTAGAACTCTTCATTATGCTTGTATCTATACAGATAATCATTATCACGATATAAACAAACAATTCATCCACATAAAAAGTAAATGCAATATACTGCTGATGTTATATTTTGCATTTACTTATAGGAAATTCATTGCAATTCCCACACAGTTATTCTTTCAGATTCTCGCATGCAAAAAAAAAAAAAGAATTTCCATCTCTTTTGAGGAGCCATCATTTCAAATGTCTGCTGATGCAAGCTTATTAAATGTAAGGATGTCCTTCCTTTTTAGTGTCATTTAGCATAGGGGACAAAGAGTCTTTGGATTGTGGACGAGTTAGAAAACTTAGCTGGACGACAGTCAGAAATCGTACCAACGTTCAAGTCTTGAGAAGCTGCTGCTTTTAACTTTTTACCTCCATTTGAATGGGAGCGCTTGTGGGTCAGGGTTTTCTTCTCTAATGTTCTCATGCCTTACCCACATTTTTATTTTATTGAGGCAGGCGATAACAGTTTTAGATTCTCTGAAATTTGTGTGTGACAGTTTGATAATTCCAATACTGTTTCTCATTTCAAGGGATCACGACGACACAATTGGATTGGAAAGACGCTGTCTTGAACCATAGCCGCTGAAATGGAACACAATGTGCAATCCATGCTGAATTACTTTCCTCTTTGACTACTGACTTGATCTTCTCTCAGATACGGGGCTTTGTCATCATGCAGCGACCTGATCCATCGCCACTGATATATATTGTTTTTTAGCACTGAAAATAACAAGTGCAATTTCAGTTCTGGAACATGTGGACACGGTGAGCGAAAATAAAATTGGATTTTTATTTATGGATTTTTAACTAAGATGCATCCTGATATGTAGCTGAAACGATGCTTGTGTAGATTTCACACAAGAAGACAGAGTGCCGGCTTATTCTATCCCGCCGTTCTCAGCTAATAAGAATCTTTTCCCGTGTCCGAGCATGTCCTCTTTCTCTCCTCTGACGACTAACATCTAAGGAAAGAAGCATGGCTGAAATGTGATTACCGGTATGTTGTCCTGTTTATTGAGCATGAAAAATAAATAAATATCAATGCTAAGGTTCTAACGTCAGTAATGACATTCAAAAATAGCTTTTTAACAGAGCCACAAGTTCACACAGTGACATTCAAACAGACTTCAAATGTCATATATACCCAGAGGAGCGGACGTGGCGGCCTGCGGCGAGCCACAGCCTGCTAATGATGTAAGAACTATCATGAAATTATGCTGTCAAAAAAAAGGACATGAAAGACATGAATCAAAGTTGGTGTAATATACTTATACTTGAAAGAGTTCTAAGAGAAAAGAAAATTCCATTAATCACAATGAGTTAGGGTGAGTTCATCTCCTCACCCAGGGCCAGGGCGTCTGCATTTCATTTCATTTCACTATAACTTTAATTTATGATGATGTTTTAATGTATTGAGACAGGTTCTCTCAGCATTTAATATTTACAATCTACCTGTTTTGAGATTTCACGTGGACGTTTGCAACAGCCAGACGTGATTTAATTTGACCTTAGTAGGAGCGTTCTTTTCTCCCACTGGATTAAACCGCTCCTGAAGGGACAAGGACAGCTGGGCAATGGCTTGGAACACGCAAAGCATTTACCAAAACCTGCTCCCTCTCTGTGTCCTGCCATCCAGGCGGCTTGCAGCTTCACGTTCTGAGCTCTCCTTTCATCACAGCTGCTTTTGTTCCAGGTGTGCCTTTCATATCCAGACAGGCATGTGGCGGTCTTCCCACATCCCTTGAAGGGCCACTAACCATGGCTTTTAAAGCACTATTAAACTTGCATAACCTATAATAGCACTTTTGTTCAGCAGCAGACCCGGGGCCAATGAATTGTGATTGACTGTGATTTATCCTTTGAAGCTTGCGCCACGTCTGGTCCTGCTTTTCTCTGCTGAGATGATGAATCAAAATTTAATCATTTCTCTTATCCTCTCGTTTATTAAGGGTCATCCAAGCTTTCGTTTCCTCGCAGCGGGATTCCTGTAATGTGCTTTATTCTGGTCCTAACAGTTGAACCATCAAAGACTGCAGCTGGTCCAAAACGCTGCTCCCAGGTCCACGTCACATGTAGGTGCAAAGCCATGTAGGGACTTCCCGTCTGTAATGTTATGTGACGGGCCTTGCAACGGCCGTCAGTTCAATTTCAAGAGTAGGAAAAAATATATGAAAATAAAATTCACCTTTTTACAGTTTTCGAAGTTTGATGAATAGTTATGAATTCCGAGTCGTTATTATGTCCCCCTGCCAAAGGCGGAAAATTGGAAAACCCATGCCCATAATAGAATATGTCGATCCACATCACTGCCACTAGTTCATGCTTTTTAGTGGCTTTAGAGATGACATCTTACAGATGTTTTCTTCTATTTGCATTCTATGTTCTCATTTTCTCTGTCAAATGTTGCATAGGAAAACCTAAAACTGAAAAATTAAAAAATAGGGACTTATTTCTGTTTCTATCTTCTTTGCCTGAGAGGCTGGGACATTTTCTGCTTGTCTGTCTCATTCCCACCGGTTGGAAATGCTAAATATGCTACCATTTGTTGATAACGTTATCCGCTTTATTCCCATAAAGACTGGCGGACGGCAACCACTGTGACGGCCGAGATAACAATCAAAACCCAATTTCCCCCACTCCATGTTGCTCTGCGGATTTCTACCCAACAAAAGCAAAGCACAAATGGAAATGTGAACAAGTGACTCTACCAGGAGAACATTTTGGGGTTTTTTCTGACTGGATTTTTGTTCTCCTGGCTCAAGTGCTGCTTCCCGTCTTCAGAAATACTAATACTCTGACTTCTTGTTTCTGAGCCGTTCCAGAGGTAGACAGGAAGTACGTGCAGCTTCCTTCCGTCTTTATTTTGTCAGAGATGCGGACTCTGGAATCTGTCCTCTTGCTCTGTCATAAAGGGACGAGGACAGGGAGACGGCCTGTGGACTGACTGGAACATTTTAATGACTTCAAATTACATATACATAGAAGATGTTCTCGGGCACAAGTAATGACTTGTGGTCTTATTTTAATGTCTTTGTGGGCCCCGTTTTTATTTTCCAGGGGACAACAATGGATGGCCTCACCTTTTGGACAAGTACTTTGGAATGGCCAACAATAACGTTGAGACCAAGTCCGATTCGTGCTGTAAGTACGACTGTCGTCTCTAAACGGCATCTTTACACGTTTGTGAATATACATTGGCTCCGTGAGGTTACAGTGGATGAAATGAAAGTGGGTTTAATCCAGAATTATTCAGTCACCAAACCTGTTTAACCAGGCTGGCTATTGACTCCAATTCAGTTTCATTCATTCCTGGTTACATTTGAATCACAGCCCTCTAATCTCAGGGTTTATATTTTCTTCCAGATAGACAGGTTGCCCTTTTTCCTAACTGCTTCTCTGCGATAAATCCTCTGCCATCCACAACTTTCTTTATCTCTCCAGTGCTGGGCTTAGTTCCCGATCTCTGCCAGTGTCGAGACCTGGAACTAGACTGTGACGGCACACAGCTTCAAGATATCCCGGTGGTGGCGATGAATGTCACCATGATGTGAGTTGAAAATGTCTCCTTTATTTTTTTCAATCTCCTAATCCTCAATCAATCTCCAGGAAGCTGTCGCCTTTTGGCATTTGGCTGTCACGTCATTTTAGAAGTGTATCGCAGATTCCTCTAACAACCCATCAGCCTTCCACCCTGAGTGTCTGGCAGGATTAAAGCCAGAGTCGAAAAAAAAACTGCCCTGGTATAGATTCTATAGACACACGCATGTTTACCAGGAGGACAACATGTGTGAACATTTAAGGCAGTTTTAAGACAGTAAACAAGATTTAATGAAATATTAACAACTAGAAAAGCACTCAGGGAGCACAGACCTCCGCCAAGCAGCTCATTCCCCTCCTAATTGGATTTACACCGTCCACATGGTGATCTGGATCATCATCGAAAGGCTCTAGATTGTTCTTGGTATCTTTATCCACCAACCATGAAAATTAAACGTGAATCAGTGTTTACTGATTCACGCCTTTTAATGTTAACATTTCATATGTTTTTATGGACCTCATTCTGGATCAGATCCAGAAGACATTTTTAAATGATAGTACATATCAGACCCCTTTATGACTGTGATTTTTAGTGAGTGAATTTTTTATTTTTTTAATCCACACAGGTATCTGGATCACGCTCAAATTTTAATGGGATCTGAGTTAGACAAAGATCCATCTTCAGATTTTTTTTAATCAAGAGCCACATGGCAAGTTTTCTGTAATCCTGCTAACAAACAGACAAACACAATCAAACACAGAAATTCCCTGGTGACGGTAATAAATGTCAATACATTGACAGTGTAAAAAGATGATTTCATATATTTTATAGTTTTATATTGACCAACCTTCAAACATTAATACATTTTCTCAAAAGAAACTAGCTAAAGACAGTCTAGCAAACTTCAAGATTCTTTCCATCTTTCAGGTCCCTAAAAAGGAACCAGCTCCAGAGACTGAGAGCAAACACGTTCTTTAAGTACCCAAACCTACAGAAACTGTGAGTCTTCTTTGAAATATATGTTTGCTTGTGTTCAGGTGTCGTTATGAGAGTACATGAGACCTTACACCATTAATTTTCTTAAGTGTTCTGCACTTAGGAGCCCAGATAAAAATGACAGATACTTCCATGACCATGATTTATCAGAAGAAAGCCTCTACTGGGAACACTAAGAGGTCACTGTTCTATTCTGAGCACAAACGGAGGCAGGATTATTCATCAGATTTTCCTCAAGGAACCATTTGGCTGCCTTTTGGGATTTTTTTTTTTGAGCAGATTAAAATGTTTCCTAAAAGAATAATTTGCCACATGTGTGAAATGCACAAAGAGACAAAACACAGCCGTTAGCGATGATGCATTATTATCACGGCACGGAGGAAGCAACAAGATGCCAGGATTTGAACAGACGCCATTGTTTGTTTAAATTAATTTCTTCCAACTAATATCCGGATTCAAGAAACATGTGACAAAAGCTGCATTCCAAGAATGGAAACAATGGAGGTGGGGGGGGGGGGGGGGGGGGTTGCATGATTTGCAGGGACATTTAAAATAAATTGAAGTGAAACCGTGACAAAACTCTTGATCGAGAGAGAGAGAGAGAGAGAGAGAGAGCAACACTTAAAGAGAATCTCCTGAAAATGAGGTTTTCCACGTCTGCTTTGATGAAGGGCCTTAATGCTTATTTATTTGTAGGATGATGCATTATTGTGATTTGTGCTTTTTTTTCTTCTTTTGTTAGATATCTCCAGCACAACAGAATTCGAGACGTGCATCCCGACGCATTCAGGGGACTTCAGAATTTAACAAGGCTGTACGTTTCTTTTTTTTTTTTACTATGCGTGATGCTTAGTCATGAAAAAACTCAAAAAGTGGTTGCAAATAAGTGAATATAAAATCCATGAATTAATGCAGACACAACAGGCAGAAAGTTTCCCCCCCTGGTTGGGTTCATCCTCTGCAGGCAACCTCCTCCTCTTTCCTCTCGTAGATATCTGAGCCACAACAAGATATCCGTCCTGATGCCGGGGGTTTTCCAGGACCTCCACAAGCTGGAATGGCTGTAGGTTTATTCCACTCTGACAGAAAGCTCTGCATCAACGTAATGTAGAATCATCCGTGCATGGTATATTAGGGCGTCTGGTAAATAATGAAATGTCACCTTTTGCCATCGAAGACGTGCTTTCATGCTGATTATTCTGAATCTATATGCTACAGAGGAAGCTGAATGTCTTTTTTTTCTTGCAGGATCCTCGAAAATAACAACATCCATCAAATATCCCCCATGACATTTTCAGGGCTGAACTCTCTTGTTTTATTGTGAGTGGGGTTTTTTTTTGACTGTCTTCTGAGATCTTCTAACACGATTAGATAGTTTATATCGAAGTTGAGCCTTTCTCCCCTGAAAGCTGATGGAAAAGGAATTACATCTTGTCGCTCTGTGCATCTCGTTGATTGACAGAGTTTTGCTGAACAACTCTTTGACAAAGTTGGATGACATCTGTCGGGAAATGCCAAGATTGAATTGGCTGTAAGTCGGATGTGAAAAAGAAAGATGTCTTGACATCAAAGTGGCAGCTCCATTTTGATGGAGTGTGTGTGTGTGTGTGTGTGTGTGACACATTGCAGGGATTTGGAGGGGAATCTCCTTGAAACTATTGGAAATGCCTCATTACATTCTTGCAATGTGCTGACAGTTCTGTAAGTGCACTTATTTGAATTTCCATGAAAGGTTTGCAAATTATCTTCTCTTTCCTAAAAATCTTAAAATATATATTTAAAACTTTTCTTTCTTTTCTATTTTGCATTAAAGGGTTTTGCAGCAGAACCGGATCAGTCATATCCACGAACAGGCTTTCTCAGTCCTCCAGAAGCTCGGAGAGTTGTGAGTTACTTTACTGTGATGATAATTTCCCATAAATAATTTTCAGGATTTTTCAAAATAGCACAATTTCACTCTGAATAACAGGTTTGACTTTCACAAACAGCAGTAGTGTTTCAACCAACTGTATGCTGGATTTGACTGTTTGTTGATTTGTTGCTTATTCTGGAACAAATGTGGATTTTGCCAACAGGGATCTATCCAACAACAGACTGGTGGTGATTCCTCCCAATCTCTTTGTCTTACTGGGGGATCTGCTTCAACTGTGAGTACATAGAATACCTTCCTGCATTTTGGGGTAGAGATGACTGCCTTCTCTCGATTGCCATTAAACTAGATGATATAATATATAATAAGAAATGGCATGGAAGCAACGCACGCCCGCTAGATTTCTCTCCAAGGAACTGCAGCGCTTAAAGGCGCTTTGCTGTCTTTGTGAAATGCAGGCCTATTTGTTGTATAATTAATGCATTTGATCGATTTCCTGGATAAATGCTCGACCAGCATAACGCAGTTATCTTTATCTTTTAGGAATATCTCATACAATCCTATTATGAAGCTCCATGTCGACCACTTTGACAAGCTGGATAAACTGAAGTCATTGTAAGTATGCGCTGCCGGATCAAGAACGTAATGAACCCCTTAATTAAAGGGGACATATTGTGAAAAACAAATTACCTTTGCCATGTTTCTTCACTTTTGTGTCCAAAAAAAGTAACCTCACTGGTTACCATGGTAGCGTGAACTTGGTTTAATTTTCATTTTCAGAGCCGTTTCTGACGGAGCTGTTTGAGACAGAAATGATGGCCGCTGTCCTGCAGCATCTGTTTGCTATTTTGACCAAAGACTGGCACAGATATTTCATATAAGTGCCTCGGAACTGCACTAACTTGTGGGAAAAGGGTATCATATATGACCTTTAAAGAAGATTGAGGCAAGCCGGAAGGTCATTCCATCGAGCTCGTCCGATTCGGACAGGGTCTCGGCCTCTGATGCACGATCTCTCCGTACCATTTGAGCAGCATGTGGCTGCAGTTTCTTTTGAGAAACAGACATGAGCCCACATCAGTTCAGAATCTCTGTGAAGCAATGAAGGAAAATACCATTGGGCTTGTCGAAAGTTGCTCATTCAGTCTTTGAAAAGCTATTTCCTGAGGATAACATTTGGCGGAAATGCATTTTTCCTGCTCTAAAATCATTGTCAAGCTATAAAGTCAGTGTGCACTATATACAAAGTGTGCTTTTGTGGAATGCAATTTGTTTCCTCTTTTCTAGGAGTATAGAAGGGATAGAAATTGAAAACATCCAACGGAGAATGTTCGAGCCGCTCAAATACCTGACCCATATGTAAGTATCCCAGGCATCGTTGTGCAGAATCATTCCCCTGGATAAGCAGCGTGATTGGACGATGATTAGCATTATGATTCAAGCACGCTTCATGTACCAGAACACCAATGTCCTTTTTTGTCTATTATTCCAATAGACTCTCAATTGTTCCCTATCGTTCCTTTCTGCTTTTGTTCATCCTGTACATTGCCTGTCCACCTTTAACCTTATCAGCATTGTATTATTATTAATATTTTCATTTTTAGATGGGCCACATTAGCATATAGATGAAAATTGCATGTTGTGAGGACCGCAAACTTTTCACTGCTTTCAATGGGATAGAGATGGAAACGCTATATTACCAACAAGGGGCAAAAGAATCCAATAGTCTTTGTAGTTACAACCGAGCATTCGCTTCCGGTTCGAACTTTTAACTGTAAGATTAGTTTCACAGCTGATACGAAAAAGAGGTGAAGCTTTTAGGCTGCCTCTTCTTTCGCCTTGATGCTCTGCTTCAATGTCTCATTACAGCTACTTTAAGAAATTCCAATACTGCGGCTACGCTCCTCACGTGCGCAGCTGCAAGCCCAACACCGACGGCATTTCGTCCTTCGAGGACCTGCTGGCCAACATCGTGCTGAGGGTCTTCGTCTGGGTGGTCTCCGCCACGACCTGCTTCGGCAACATCTTCGTCATCTGCATGCGCTCGTACATCCGGTCGGAGAACAAACTCCACGCCATGTGCATAATCTCGCTCTGCTGTAAGTCACGCTGCATGTGAATGAGCGATGAAACACCTGACTTTCTATTTCTAGGCTCCTCTCTGCTGCCATGGTGCAACACTTAAATTGAAGAAGCATAAATTATAACCTTTTACAGGATTTCGTATTTGATGCCAAACGAGGCATATTTAAAAAAATATATATATAAATGTTTTCCTTGATGATGAATATATTTATTAGATAGAATGTTGGAGTACAGTACATTACCTTAGGAATATTAGTTTTACCCGTGTATGAGTTTAATTTTCTATTATTTTTATAGAGGTAAATAATAGACAAATAAGCTTGATGCCTTTATGCTAACTAATCTAAATGACCACCCCTTGTTAAACTGACCATCCACGCTAAACAGAAGGGAGAAAATGACATTGCTAGGACTGTGCCGCTGGAATGCTGGAGGCAGGACAGTTGAGTGACAGGCGAATGCTCATCAGTGCACAGTCGTACAACTACACCCCCTATTTGTGTAGCCAGAGGAGCAACGACAGCCCGCCATCACCCTGGTTGCCACGTGCAACGACCTAAAATCAGGGTTGACATGTCCTCCTGCTGCACCAGAGAAACAGGATCAGACAGGCCACCACCACAACACAACGATGTGCAGATGTGACCGATGAGTGAGCCTTCATCCCTGAGGTTCTCCTTGGGAGTGACCAGGTTGGATAGGATTATAAATTAGATCATAAGAGGGACAGTGAAGATTAGACGTTTTGAAGACAAGATCAGACCTCAATGGTTTGGACATGACCAGAGGAGAGACAGGGACTATATCGGTAAAAGGATGATCGGTAAATCATCTTTCTACAATACGGCCACCCAAGGGTGGAACGGATTGACTCCCGCCCTCAAAACATGCACCTCTTTGGCCTCCTTCAAAAAGGCCCTAAAAATACACCTTTTAGGGGGACAGAAACGGAGATAGTCATCACGACTCTCTCCGGATCAAACCCCCCCTCCTTTTTGTGGCCAACCTATGTTGCACGTATTAATTGCTTTAGTAATTTATTGTAATTTATGTAAGTTATTTATTGTCATTTTGCATCAGTGGTGTAATTTATTTTAGATTAATTGTTAGTTTGCACTGGCGGTGTAATAACATTTTATTTTTGTTTTTCTAATGTTGCGTTGCATCAATTGCGTAATTTAATATTGGTTTTATTTTTATTTGTATTGTTATTTGTGGATGATTTATGTACGAAGGACTTTCAACGGAAACAAGCCCGCAAGGGCTTTTTTGAAATGCTCCTCTTAGACAGGATGTTTGACGTTATTTGTACTGTAATACATGCTACTGTGTGACTGTACTTGTACTCTAACATTCTATCTAATAAATATATTCATCATCATCATGCTGAGGGTGGAACTGCCAGGGAACAGGGCTAGAGGTCGACCCAGGAGAAGATACATGGACGTAGTGAGGGAGGACATGAGAGTGGCTGGTTTGGAGGACGATGCAAAGGACAGGGTGAAGCGGAGAACGGTAGTTTGCAGTGGCGAAAACGAAGAGCAAGAAGAAATTAAATCAACTACCCAAACACATTTGTAAGCAAACACAGCAGCTTGTTTGTTTCTTAAAGCCCTTGGGTCTCTGACGTAAACCTTTCCCAGAACTTCTGTCAGTTTTCTCCTTTTAGAGGAAATCCATGCAGCTGAACTCTGATCCCCTCCATCCTCTCTGCTCTATACGATGGAGCCCAGCTGGATCAGCTGGAGGGCAACTTTAACCTTAAACACATTCATACTCTCATGATAAAAGCAAGTACCAGTACCGTGTATAACTCCATGTATAACGTATACAAAAGATAGCTAAAAATCACAATGCCAAACATGTTCAGGCTCACCAACAAGTATTACATTGAATGGCGTTTAAACTTAAGGTGTACATTTGGATCTATTTTCTATTTATTTCACATTTAAAACAGAATGAACTGCACTATTCAGCGATGACAACAATCCGGCATTTGACCTTTTTTCCTCCTAAGCATGGGTCTTCATTGTTGCGTCCCTCCGTTTTCCATTTCACAGACACGAAGACTTGCCCGTAGGACGGACATTTCATCCCTTCCATTTCAGCATCTTTGGAAAAGAGCTGCTTGAAAAAGAAAGTCGCCAATCACTATTGGAGTCTTTTTATTGGCGGAACTGGGTCTGCTGAATATGCTTTAAGTTATAGCTGCTATTCCTTGCAGGTGCAGACGGGTTGATGGGAATCTACCTTTTCATGATCGGTGCGTACGATCTGAAGTTCCGTGGCGAGTACAACCGGCATGCGCAGGCCTGGATGGACAGCGTTCAGTGCCAAGTCATCGGATCTCTGGCGATGCTGTCCACCGAGGTATCGGTCCTTCTCCTCACGTACCTCACCCTGGAAAAATACATCTGCATTGTCTACCCTTTCCAATACTTGACGCCCGGCTGGCGACGAACTGTCACCATCCTCCTCGGGATATGGCTGTTCGGCTTCACTGTCGCCTTCTTGCCGCTGGCCTGCGAGGGGCTTTTTCGCAACTTCTACGGCACCAATGGAGTTTGCTTCCCATTGCATTCTGAGCAGCCAGAGACTGTCTGGGCTCACGTTTACTCCATTGTCATTTTCCTAGGTAAAGAAATTCTATTCTTGAAATGCCCCTTCGAGCCTTTCTGTTGTGTCAAGTTATTATTTTTGTGATTCCCTTGCTGTTTAGTTGTGTTCCTTTTGCGTTTGGATGCAAATTCAGAAGCTAACCAAATGTCTCTCTGCAGGTCTGAACTTGGTGGCATTCCTCATCATTGTCTTATCCTATGCGAGTATGTTCTATAACATCCAAAGAACAGGCACTCAAACCACGAAATACAGCAACCACATCAAGAAAGAGGTCACCATCGCCAAGAGGTTCTTCTCTATTGTCATTACCGACTCCCTTTGCTGGATCCCTATATTCATCCTCAAGATCCTGTCGCTGCTGCAGGTGGAGATTCCCGGTACAGTTGGAGTGCTTTAAGGTTTACATTTTGACGAGCAAGCCTGCCAACCCACTAGCTTCCCGCTGTAGCTCGGAAACTTGTCTAGCTTACACTTTTGGAAGGGGGCCTTAGAATTTAGGGCCATTATACCTCGGCCCACATGCAGTTCAATGGCGTCTTCGCTGCTGTTTATTGCACTGCCTAATTGGCTCCAAGTGATTGTTTCTTTCACAGTACAGAAGGCTGCATTTGTTGCTTTCTGCTAACCTGGTAAAACTTTGGGAACAATTCAAAATAACATTGCACAGAAGCAGGGCCACTTTTCACACCCACAGGGAAGCACTTAAAGAGACCTTTTGGAGTACGTAGTATTGCATTTTCTGAATGTTCAACCATTTCCAAGTAGTGTAACAGCTGTCTAAAGTATTTATCATTGTACGAAGAGCACTTAACTGCAACCACTGTGGTGTTTTCAGTTAGCGCTGTATACCCAAATGACCAATTATGTGTTGAGCAGAATATATTGCCTACACAACCTTGTGAGCTGTGGCCCCATAAGTTGGTCCCCTGTAGAGATAAAAGGCCTTTTCTCGAATTCCAAAAGTGTTTACACTCTAATAAGAACAATCAACTCAGAAGTGCGTTGCACTACGCAATCTTTCAACACAAACTGTATACCAGTGGCTTATTTAAAAGATTTGCCACTGGTATATAGGGATTATGTGTGCCAGATCTTCAGAGGATAAAGATGCTGAGCACATAACCCTCGTTTAAACAGGTTCTAAAAATCCCATTACGCACCTGTGACCTATGAATCAACTTAAATTCATGCCCTCTCTCTCCCGAATGAGAATCTAATTAAAAAGAGCCTTGAACAAAAGACAAAATCAAACCGAGTCATGAGGCCGGTGCATATAATTTGGTTGATTAGATAGTGGGCTGACAACTTCAAATAAATAGTGTGGAAGTGTGTCGTGGCGCAGTGACTGAGGTGGGAGAATAAAGACAGAACAGTGGGTTGTGCTTAAAAGGACTGGCAGGTAATTCCTTATGCATTGGATAGATTTGTTCCCATCATATTCATAAATCATATGCAAAGATCCATTTTCTCCATTAGCTCAAATCATACGAGGCTCAGTTGTGTGATTTATTCCTGTCTTTTATCTCTTGCAGGTACCATTAGCTCTTGGGTGGTTATATTTATCCTTCCCATCAATAGTGCTCTTAACCCTATCCTATATACCCTCACAACTCGGCCTTTCAAAGAGACCATTCTGCAGGTGTGGGCAAACTACAGGCAGAGAAGACCTCTTCTCAGCGGTCAACCTGCTCATTATCCGTCTCTCAGCTGGCAGGAGATGTGGCCTCTGCAGGACAACAGTCAAGCCGTCACCACGGGACACCTTCTGGAAAAAGCAGGACCTCTAGCCAAGGTCACGCCTGTGGAAAACAGCAACGAGGGCTCGAATGGCAGCGCCTTGTGCAAACACTGACAGAAGCAGCATTTAGATGTTGGACAGCAGAACGGTGTGGATCTGTTCGTATTGTCGTCCATCACCTCATCAGAATAAATGTAATTCAGGTCCATTCATCTCAGCAAATTGGACAATTCAATCTGTAAACAATATTTATTTTTTTAAGGGGACAAATGCTGATTTGAGCCCTCGTTTCTTGCTTGTTCTTGGAAGTCAATTGTATTTATGGTGGGTTTGGAAATCCCACTTTGTGCACATCTTGTCAAAGCAGCAGCCATCATGTGTCTTGTTTTTTTGTTTTTAATTTAATGTTGAGGATACTTTTTTTAATATGCCACGGTGTTTGTAAGTCCTGATTTATTTACTACAGAGCATTTTATTTGAGCCCTGAAGCATTAATGACATGCTGTAATTTGTTGCAGTAAAGTACACCTTTAAGCACCTTTTTAATCCTCCAAAAGTACTTTGTATTGCCTCTGCTGTCCAAAGTTATTTTAGGGAAATGTAATTCTAATTTATGCGAAATGTGCAATATGTTCAATGAAGAGTACCTGATTTGAAAGGTATTAAAAACAAAATATGAGTGTTGTAGGTACACATGCAGCTATTTTTTAATTGTCTTTTCCACATCCGGTCTGGAAATTCCCCAGCTGGTCTGGGTTTTTGCTTCACAAGCCGCTTGTTTTTTTTTTTAACACTACGACCTTCACAGTGAAGGCATTTCTACAATGATCACAAACTCGTCTGTGCATGAGATGCGCAATGGACAACTGATTATTGCCAATATATATGGCTTCAGACACTGTACATATTATACCAGCCATATCACAGCAGATAATTATTAAAACAATGATCTGCTGATATCATGATCTTTATTTTTGTGTTTACATTATATTCCTTTGTACTGAAGAGGCCAAGCAGCCAGCCGTTTGCATGAAATACTTTCACAAATATCTGCAGGTTTACATTTAAAATTGATTTTTATAAATATAATTTAAATTGTTGCATTGATTGACTTGTGTCCCGTAATAAAATACCTGGAAACGTATTTTATTGTTTGTTTTCAAAATGCTTAAATATACACACGTATACATTGTGTAGAGAACGATAGAGAGACATAGACAAATACAGTGAGAGAGAGAGGACTCCTCCTTTACGGTGTGTACAGCGTGCAGAGCTGCGGCTGCGCATGCGCAGTTACCCTGACGTTTGTTGTTATTGTAGGGTGTCCTAGCCCGACATTTACGTTAGCTGGGCTGGTGGGGTCACACCGCTGTAAGCCTAGAACCGGTCAGAACCAGAACCGCTATTCATTTTAATTAAAGTTAAAACGCTGCTTGTGAACTTACCGAGCTGAAGCATGTTTCCGGCTGGCAGGTATCCATGTACAGGTACATTAGCTAATGCTAGTTCGCTAACATGTTGCAAGCTTTCTCTGGCTAATTTGGGTTTACTGACAGTTTATTCAGATGTTGCTGCACTATTTATATTCCGCTGTAGAGCCTGTTGGATATGTTTCTCTGTGGTTTTGCTCTTTACAAACGCTAGCGTCAGCGTGAGCCAAAACAGTGACAGACTTATGTTAGCATCAAGCTAATATGTAGGTTAAAGTTCAGTCACTGTTTAGGTCGCTTGAGCAGCGTCCTTATCTTTCCTTGTGTAGTTTGTAATGTATTTCTGTGGAATGTTATTGTGTTAGTATTTGTCTAATGTTTTTTGAACGTTATATTAACGTGTTTAGTGTTTTTAAGAGGAGCATAAAGTTGCCACCTCGGACTTTGTTTTGCTAGAAGTTGTAGTAATACATTAACCCCGCTAGGTAGCTAGCATGGGTATGCTACTAGCTTGGCTGTGTGGCAGCAATTACAGTTTTCATTGCATTAGTCACAACTCTGATGTGTTTTCATCCTTCATAATAATGTGTAGGTGTGTGTGTGTGCCTGCCGTCTGTTTCATTTGGTTATAATCCGGTTTGTTTTGATTCAATGTGGTTGTGGGGGCTTTTGACATTGAAATAAAATCAAACAAAAACCAGATCAAGCTCAACTGAACGACTTTTGAGATTTTATTCACGCACACCATTTGAAGTTGACCCGACCAGTGGCTATTTCCTCTCCTTTAGCCCACAGGTGTATCAGGGCGTGGAGGAAGGTTCGGGCGGATCATGCTGCACCTCAGCTTTATACGACACTAAACAGACGGACATGCTCTTCAGTTTCAACACCTCGCATCACAACACACTACACCATCCACCCGAGAGAGAAAGATCCGCGATGGGAAGGTAAGGCTTCATCCTCCTCACCAAAAGGTTCACGTCATTTATCCGTATTGACTCGTAGTAGTGACTTAAATCACATTTTAGTAATGTAATTACACGTTTTGAGAAGAAGGGCAATAATCTCTCATCTAGTTTGTCACTGTCACTTTGTATTCTAGACTTTTTAAAGTTTAGGAAAACTGCATCTGAGAAACATTAGCAGATGTGACCGCTACCTTTTTTTTGCAGGATATTCTACAAAATGCTTCCTCAATTATTGTCCTCTCCTATTTCATTTATCTCAAGTACCTGATGTTCCCACAGCGGTGCTGCTACTTTTCTGACTTTGCCACTGAATGATCCATGAGGTTCACATCAACAGATGCTCAGTAACTTGAGTGCTTTAACTAAACTAAACACACCGTTACAATAATGTTGAGTTGTGTCCTGTCTCATCCTGAGAATGTCCATAGTGTTCAACAAACAAGCATTTGTCTGTCTTCTGTGATTAATAATCTTTTTCTTATTTTAGTTACACAAGTATTTATCAAAGTTTTGTTCCTTCACAATAAAGATCACAGTGTACATTTCATTTGTTAAAGCTCTGCAGGAAAATTGCAATGCCATTTATACATGGGCTAATGCTGCTTGACTGGCTAATGCTGCCCCTCTGGCTCCACACAGAGCAGCAGACGCCATCATTTATTTATATTTACTTCTTTTTTGTCCTTTTCCAGGGATTGAAATGGAGAGATTTGTAGATGAGGCCGATGTGGTAATAGTAGGCGGAGGCCCCGCGGGTCTCTCTGCCGCAATTCGTCTGAAGCAGCTAGCCAATGAGCTGGATAAGGAGTTGCGAGTTTGCCTTGTGGAGAAAGCCTCTCAGATCGGTGCACACATCTTGTCAGGTGCCTGCCTGGAGCCCACGGCCCTCAACGAGCTTTTCCCTGATTGGAAGGAGCGAGGGGTGAGCTGTGTTATATAATATTATGTGTGTCTGCTTGTTATCAATGCTAAATGTGAAAAAGGTCACACGTTTGCGCACACATACTCTGCTTATATGTCAGACTATGCATATGTTGAAGTTAGTGTGGTGTGTTTCTCAGGCACCCATGAACACTCCAGTGACTGAAGACGTCTTCAGCATTTTAACAAAGAAACACAGAATTCCTGTCCCCATTTTGCCGGGTAAAAGTCTGCTTGATTCTTAAAAATTTGTCATGAATGATTGTTGAGTGTGCAACACAGATACTCTGGCTAAAAAGGCATCAACCGAGACGGTGTTCATTATTACACTCGGAACGGATAGTTTACTTTAGAGGGGTTGAAACGTGTCTGGTTTAGAATAAAAGAGCTGCAAAATAAAATCCTCACTGATCGCGATTTAAATTGCTTCAGATTTTGGAGCAGTGATCGAAAATAGAAAAAGCAAACTTCAGTCATCATGTGGTCTCTCAAACCCCAAGCCTGCCTGTTAAACCCTGCTAAAATGCTGGGGAGGTGCTGATTCTCTGTGCGTGTTGTTCTCACCTCCTGCAGGCTTGCCCATGGTGAACCACGGTAACTACATCGTGAGGCTGGGTAACTTTGTGCGCTGGCTGGGCGAGCAGGCGGAGGAGCTGGGAGTGGAGCTGTATCCTGGTTATGCAGCATCTGAAGTGAGATGCAGTTTTGCACGTTTGTATTTTACAGTGTCACTCTGGGCTGATTTCTAGATGTGTTTTCTGTTGTTTCTTTCAGTTGCTCCTCTATTTAGGTGCTCTAATAAAAGCCCAAATTTGAAACCAGGAACAAACGTGTCCTGGAGTAACCGCAGGATCAATACCTCTCTGTCCTTAGCTTCTGATCCAGCAGGTGAAGCCAAGCTCTCCTGTCTGTAGGAGTCAGCTGATCCTTACAACAGCTTGAGGTTCAGAAATGATTAAAGGGAGGGGGGGGGGGGGTGCGATGTGTGTGGACAATAATGCCTTATTTTATCAATTCAGAAAAAAGCAGCGCTAGTGATCCACTCTGCAAACTGTAGCTCTAATGGCCGCCCTCTAACATATTCTACCACACCGCTCTGCTCCTGTTTGTGCTTGATGGCCGTTTCAGACGAACGTTAACTCTTCCCCGGCTGCTCAGGAATGTTCACCCTCACTCTGACGTCTGTCCAGGTTCTGTTTCACGAGGATG
>NW_027180699.1:0-47403 GCF_040956055.1 Brachionichthys hirsutus | reverse complement strand
TCACAGAAAAGCTGCAAGGCTATTTGCTATACTTTTATGTAACAGCGTCTATAATTGGTAACTTGTTTATGAGCCACCGCGAAAACTCTCCATCAAGGAACTGGCACTTTGGCTCGGTTTACTTCCTCTGTCACCTCTCTGCAAACGCCACGTACGCCCCTGACTTCCTGCCTGGCAGGATGCTGAGCTGCGGTTGGCAGCTGAGCACGGCTGTTATTATTAATGGCATCAAAAGGCGTCGGATGCTTTGAAACCTTAACGCAACCAGCAGACACGACCAGGACTCGTCAATGTTTCGGTTTGAGACATTGCCCAAAGCTCGACAGCGGATAATCAATGCTTCTCATGCACGGCGTTTTGGCTAAATCCTGCGGTCAGAAAAATAAAGGGGTGAGGAGAAGCTTCCCAAGAACCTGGAATGACAGCTGGGTTTTTTTTTTTTGGTTGCGTTACATATTTCTCAATGTCACTTTATATCAATGCCGGTAATACAGAAACAAATTGACACGCAGTCGCAAACAAGTACAGACTGGAGCATGCGATGTCTTATAATATAAGAATGCAGACGTATTGGTAAAATGATGTTAAGATGTTCTACAGCATCACAGAGGCTGATGAGAGAGCAAGGGGAGCGGCGAAGAAACAGATGCAGAGAGAAAGGGAGGAAGAAAGGCTAAAAGATGTCAGGAAAACGGAAGGAAGCCGCGTGATTAAAGTAACAAAAAGGCTGTCGGCCACGCCTGGTTGATGCAAGCCCACCGCGTCCTGGGGGAGATATCTAATCAGGCAAAATGAGACAAAACAGCTGCGCTGGGCGATCTTGAACTTTTAAGCCGTGACAGAAACGGCAGGTCAAGCAGTATTAGTTATATGAGGAGCGGAGGGGCCACTGGGAGTCCAACAGGGAGCTGCTTCGTTTAATAGATACTCCACAGCGGTCCAAGTAAATTCATGAAATCAGTGCGATGAAAGAAACACGAGCTTTAACCTCTGGAGCCTGTGTCTTATCGGCCTGTCTTCAGCTAGAAGCTGTTAAAAAACTGATCCCAGAACAGCCTCGGGGGGGATTTCTATGCTCTGGTTTTCTTGAGGAGTTTCAGTAAACACATGTTAAGAGTCATGTTAATCTTCGTCATGCATTTTTTATTAATGCAGTCAAACATTGACATGCTAGCTTAACGAATGTTGTTGTTTTAACCATTTCATATCCTTCTGTGTAATAAGTGTGTGATTTTCCTGCTCTGACATATCAAGGCCAAACTGCCCCACCAGCAGCTTGTTTCGTTTTGCAATTTGAGGGAAAGCTTCCATACTTCCTGCATTTTAAATCCAATTTGTACCTTAGACATCCCATAATGCACGTCAATTATTATTTTATTTGAAGTGCTACCTCCTCTTCCTTATATTCTTCCTCCGTCTTAGTGGCGCATCCAGTTTCCAGGAGGCCTGTCGATTTGAAGCATGAACTCCTGTGGTGTAACTGTAAAGCAATGCCTCCCAGATGTGCCCTGGAGACACACACACACACACACACACACGCAGACATGCCGTATTGTACACTTTATCTATGCAGTGATTTTTGACCAGGGAGAATCTGGTCATTGTGTATCACCTGTGATGCAGATGTATTTATGACCTTCTGTTTGGCACAACCCGAGGCTCTGGGCGGTTTTATGCCGCCTTAAATCGATGGTTTGAGAGCGTTTTATGTAGAACACGGCATATTCCTCCTGACCCTCCCGCCCCCCCCTGCCCTTATCATCGCCTCCTTCTAACAAAAGGCCCTGGAGGCCCTGCACTACTCAACGAGAGGATTTTATTCAAATCACTTTCCCCACTGCATTCCGTCTCTCCCCTTGCTAGTCCAACCACACACACACCACACACACACCACACACACACGCACATCCCTCTCACCCCATCTCCCACTCTCCCTGTAGGCGTCTTTCAGAACAAATCAGTTTCATAAAAGTGTGGACGACAACAAATCAGATCTGCATACGGCCCTGATTCCGTCGCTCTGAATGTGCGTGATCTTTACACGAGCAATATGGGAACTACAATCTCCTCTTTCTTACAATGGGCGACATTTTTTTTAACCTTCGGGAAATTGTTCCCAGAGGATGCAGTACCCAACCTCAGACACTGCGCGGCAGTGTTGTAAACCTATACTGGCACATCCTTGGTGTTTTACAAAGAGTTCAAACCATTTGTGAAGTAATTCCAGAACACGTTGAAGACACATTCGCTTCTAAATGAATTGATGTTGTCTTCGTGGCCCCTCACCTCCTCCCCGTTTCTCCTTCCATCGGCGGCGTCACTCGGGAATCTTCTTTTTCGTGTGATCTTTCCTGGTTGCTTTGATGAAGAAGGAACAAAAACAGATCTTGCTTGGAAGGCTGAGCTAAATTTTACTTGAGGGGGGGGGGGGGGGTACAGTGATGATGATGAGGATGTGGCAGGAGAAAGATAGAACGAAGAAGACGTTGAGGCCATGCAGGGCCAGTGGAACAGGCGAACAGACAGACACAACTGTTTATGCGTGTTGTAGATTTATGGGGTCATTGTCTTTCTGGAGAATAAATCTTCTGAGTCACAGTTGTAATGCAAACTGGAGACGGACTTCATTGTGCTCCGAGCCCTGCAGGACCTGCTTCAGAGAACACGGTGCATGATGGGAATGCAACTCCAGACATGTAGTCTCTGTCTTAAACATGGGACTGTTAGTCCGGTGCTAAAAAAAAGGTTTGGCTTTGATGTTGTTATTTAATGTCTCCTCCTCCTGGATCTCTCTTTTGTTGCGGTGTCACAAGCACATGGACAATTGTTGTTCAGTTTCATCCAGGAAATAGACTCAGCATCCTGTGAGCCTCCTTCATTCGACCCCTTTCACACACAGGTCAGGAAAGCCTGATCCGATTAACAGCCTGATCCGATTAACAATAGTTCGACTGTCTCTCTAAACTGAATTGGGCATTCACACCTCCTTTAGTCTAATGGCTAGCTTTTCAGTAAACCTGCTTTTATTTTTCATGACACGGACATCTTGGGTTTTTATGCACACTTTTGCATCAAATGCAGCCTGTTTCATGAGTTTGGTGTTCACTTCGGGCTGATTTTACGCACGCGTTTCTTTCAAGTGCGAATTGTAAATAAACATATTATTTCACTGAAAACACGACCAAAATAATCCTTTCATATTTCACCATCTATAATAACACTCATAATAATAACACACACTATTGCCCACGAAGTCGCTTCATTCCGTCCGTGTAAGTTACGCACTCGATAAACATTATTTATATTTTAATCTGAATAGACAGAACTAAAAAAAAAAATACGTTGGAAAAAGTCCCACTGTGAGACAATAACACGCTGCCCCCCCCCCCCCCCCCCCCCCTTGCACGTGGACGATCCGTGCATGGATAATACCTGCACGAAAAGGCAGCAACTGCTCACAGTATGTGCACAAAAAAAAAACCGTTACCGAGGGCTGACGGGGGGGGGGGGGGGGGGAGGTAGTTCTTTGGGGGGTGTCGGTGCGCGTCCCGTGAATCGGGGATGGCGCTGCGTTCAGTGCGAGTGAGTCAGCAGCCAAAGTTTTGCAGACCGCAGGAGAGGAAAGTTCGCTGGAGAGGCGCCCCCGCCTGTCACACCGCATCACGCGTCTCGGCGCGGGGCATGCGGGACTACATAACTTTTCTTTTTGCGGCGTTCTGAGTCGACGTCTCCCAGCGCCTGAGAGGTAACCGTTAACGGATCGCCGTCTCGGATGGTTTCAATGGACCGTCGTCCGTTTGATCGTTCAGTGAGTAACGGACTCAAACCGGTCGCATCCCGGCGTGGATATTAAAACATGTAGTCCGAGTATTAGGCGCTCTAAAAACAATGAACTCCCCCCGTGACGCGGAACCGGGACCCTTCTCTCGGAAGCACCGACTCATGGCTGCAGCCGTGCCCGGTGAGGACAGCCCCCTGCCCGGTAACACGTCCAGGAGCGATCGCAACGGACCGGGGGGGCCGGTGCACTGCTTCGTGTGTGGAAGCGGCGTCACACCGGGAAGGGAGCTGCGGCTGCCGGTGACCTATCAAAAGGAGAGGACGCCGTTTTTCCCGTTCCTCCAGAACCAGGAGGCAGCACCGGGCGCGTGCGAGTTGAGCCCGGACGGACACGCGCTGGTGTGCGCCGTGTGCCACTGCTTCCTCACGGAGCAGTGGAACTCCTTCGAGAGGAGCAGGGCGCCCGTGGAGAAGCGCATGTACTGGCTGAAGCGGCCGTACCAGTGCGACTCCCGGCGCGTCCCGCAGGAGTGGAACGTTTCCTACGACCTGGACCGGAGGGTCGGCGCCGGGGGCGTAGAGTCGGACTTCTCCTCTTTCTCTGACAACGAGAACATGTCGGAGCAGGAGATGGACCTGCTGGACAGAGCGGCCAAAGACAAGAGCCCGAGAACATCTGGCAAGTCGTCCGGAGACAGCGGCAGGAAAAGCAGCGTCATTAAACGCAGCCCGGATTCTCAGCGGCTGATGCGCTACCCGGTGGGCGTTTACGGGGCGCGGGGGTCGCCGGAGGCGGAGGCGGAGCGCGCCCCGCCGCCCAGGCTCGCAGCGAAGGTGATGAAACACGTCTGTCAATCAACAGAGTCAGAGACCCAGGACGGGCCTCTCTCTGACGCACCTGGGCGAGACAACGGGGTCATTACGCGCAGCAAGCCCTGGCTGGAGGAAGGGGGCGCCGGGCACGCAGAGCCGCGTCAGAGTCGGGGTGGAAGGGGTGGGGGGCGCCCCGACGCTGCGCCGTCATCCACCGGACCCGCCGGTAAACGCAACGCAGCAGCTCCCCGGGAGAGAAAGTCCGACAGCTGCGAGGAGGAGGAGGAGGAGACGCGCGTCCCGAAGGACGATGGCGCGGACGCGGGGGGAGCAACCGCGTTTAGGCTTCACAGGGACCTCTCAGCGAGGAAGGGGGGGCAGGTGACGCACAGCGGGTGTCCGGGGGAGTGGGCGTGCTACATCTGTGGGAGTGGGCTCAAACACGGCGGCCTTTTTAAAGTCAGTGTCCAGAAACAGGAACGCGCGCGGGGCGAGCCCTTCTTCCCCTTCTTGTGGCTCCACGCACCCCCCCAGGGCGCGATGCCCATCAACCCCGCAGGCACCACGCTGGTGTGCGGGGGCTGCCACAGCTCCCTCACGCAGCAGTGGCAGAGCTTCCAGCACGCCGACGTGCCCGTCCTCCAGCGGCTGTATGTGGTGCCCTTCAACCAGGGGGCCGCTCCTCTGCATCCCTCCCAGATAAGCCCCCGGCAGGGGAGGCTCCGGGAGTCCACGGAAGATTCCCGGGCCCCCCCGGAGGCCTGCTTCCTCTGTGGCCAGGAGCACGGAGGAGATGTGAGAGTCGCGTACGCTCAGGCCGGCGTTGGGAAATCACGAGGTGCGATGTATTTCCCCTTCATCGGCATGCTGCCTCGCCCGCCGAACGCCCAGGCGGCGAGGAACGGCGGCGTGCGCTGCTGCCGCCATTGCCATTTCATCCTGGAGGAGATCTGGAATGCGTATCGACTCAGCCTGAGCGAGGACCTCATCACCTCCATCAGCTCCTTCCTCATCAGGTATCACGCCGCCACGCCCGCCGAGGGCTCCGGACCAACCCGTTGGCCCCAGGCAGGTGTGGCCTCTCACGGCGCCGTGTCGGCGTGCTACCTCTGTGGCGCCGAGCTGCGTGCCGGAGGGGAGTACCAGCTGCAGGTCAACCCGCCTGGGCACCGCAGGGACAAGGAGCCCTTCTTCCCCTTTCTCACCGTCCACCCTCCCGCTCCCCGTGCCAAGCCGGTCGACGCCACGGGCCTGGTGTCGGCTTGCAACCTCTGTTACCACGACCTGCACACCCAATGGGGTCAACACGAAAGCAACGGCCCGGCGCCCTCCGGCGCCAACCTCCAGGCGCCAAGCTCCCCCTGGGCCCGCCAGTACAGCTGCGAGGCTTTCGTGTGTTTCTTCTGCAGGCAGGAGCAGCGCAGACTCGGCAGGCTGTGCGCCATCACTGTGGCCCGGCTGCCCGTGTTCCTGTACGCGCCTCGCGGCCCACGCACGCTCCTTGTGGACGATGGGAGGAAGCTGGTGATTGGCTCGTGTGTGGAATGTAAAGCTCTGGTGCAGGTGGGACAAAACTGGCAGCAGGAGGGGAACAGGCTGAGACACGGCGCCTTAGATGGGGAGAGGGAAGAACCAGAATCAGCCTCGCCGCAGTCTGGACCCGAGGTAAGACCAACGTCGATTGCAACACAACATTTACTGCAGGTGGTGGGGTTGGATAAATGGACGAGTTATGTGTGTGTGTGTGTGTGTGTGTGTGTGTGTGTGTGTGTGTGGTTGCAAATGGTCGTCAGGAAGGATGAAACAAATATTTTCATCAGCGCAGTCTGACTTACCGCCGTAAACGACAGCGGAAATGTGAAGGCCGGGGTCAGCTTCGTGTTTGCCCTTTCCAAGTGTGTGAGTGTGTGTGTGAGAGTGTGTGAGAGTGTGTGTGTGTGAGGGTGTGTGAGAGTGTGTGCTTGTTTGAGTCTCGCCGCCTTGCTGGAGAGTTTGTTTTGGTATCATCGTAGTGTTGTTTTAGCAGTCCCTAAAAGCAACACAGAAACTCGACAGGAATTAGAGCCGCTGTCGTTCTCATTTATTATCACTCATCTTCTTGAAGTCGCTTATCTGAAATAATATTTCCCATTCTGCAATCCCATGATGTGTAAAGACAGACTACAATTAGAATTCTATATTCTATAAGGTTCCCAATCGGTGAGATCAGCATTTAAAACATTGACTTTCGCCTCTGGCAAGACATGGAGGACGTCATGTTTTCACACTTCTTTCTGCAAGATAGCTCTAAACGTTGTCGAAGGGCTTTGACATTTATCCGTAGGGGTGGATTTTGGTCTAAGGAAGAACTGATTACATTTTGATCCAAATACAAATGTGATGATTGAGTTTTATTGTGAAAACCTTTTTGCCATTGTTCAGGCATTGTTGACAGCGGTCCTGGAGGGGAGGGGGGGGGGACGACTGCGCTCTCAGGGCTTTCTCGTCCATTCCTGGTGGCGTGCCGATGAATAGCCAAGGAGCATTTGGACAGCCGGCTCATGCAAACAAATGAAAGTTGTTCACCCGGGCAGGATCCACGAGGAACATCTGTGGCTGCCATTCACGCTCGGCAGTCTCGGCGTGTTGCATGCTCCCGCCAGCTGTCTGACGTTACCCGCTTCACTTTCTACGCGTCCTTCTCAGGACTGATTGGTGTGTATCACGCTCGTGGTCACACTTACAACCTCAGAAATCAAGTCTTTATCCGTCTGCATGTGAGCCAGGTGTCTCTGAGCCCAGAGGAACTGATATAGGTCGTAAACAATAAGTCCAACGTCTCCCTGCTCACATTTAGGCATCACCAGTTGGGTGCGGTAAGAGGGGGGGGCCGCTGGGACAGGCTGGGTTTCAGGGCGATCGCTTTGGGCTGCTGGGGTTGCAGGTGGCACGGTCCATTTTGGTCTGGATGAGCCGGTGACCTCATGGCTAAGAGAATGGCAGCGTGCATTTCCGTAGAGGAGGCGGTGTGTGAAAGGACTCCAGGAGAACAGGTGTTTTGTCTTTCGGTGTCATGCTTGAGGGGGTCTGTCATCGCCTGTGGGTTTAGGCTGTCAGGAGCGGGATCGCCCATCTGGTTCTCCTTAGCACCGTGTGTGCCTGGTGGAGTGGGCAGAGGAGCACATGCGCCCACACCGTCTGTCTGTTGGAGCCATGATCCAAGCAGCAGCAGCAGCAGCAGTTGTGTGTAACACGCATGCATGTTGTATTTAAGAGAAGGGTAGTTCTCGCGTTCCTTCTTGCTGCCCGTGTGTGTAATTAGCATGTCGGATGTGACCTGGCCTTAGACAGGTGTAAAGTCCGCCAGCCGATATCTGCCGAGCGACGCCTGGTCAGCCGATCTGTCATGATTTTGAGTTGATTTCTTAAACCTGCTGCAGCATTCTGAATGGCTTGAAGCGAAATGACAGCCATATCGATACAAATGCAAATGTCTCTAACCCTAACCCTTCAAAAAGGTGAAGTCTTTCTCTTGCCTCTTGGATTTCTATGAAGAGGAAGCCTCCAAACACTCAAACTTGGTGTGTGTGTGCGTGTGTGTGTGTGTGTGTGGTGGCGATCCTAGAACAGGAAGGCTATTTCAATTACGAGAGACAGGCGGATGAAGTAAATAAGATTGTTTATTACATCAAATTATATGTCTCAGAATTTCTTTGGTGTCAGAAAGTCTTTGGCGCCTGGACTCCTTGGGGAGATTGACATCCAAGAGCATCATTCCTGAGCACCAGAAAAAGATTTCTCTTCTCATTGAGTCCAGACACTGGTGGTGGTGGCGGCGGCTGATGACCCTGGTGAACCTGGTGCAGGTGATGAATGAACCTTGGTATTGGGAAGGAATCTCTTCAAACTAATACCTCTTGTCAATGTACATAATGTATGTACATATACTTAGAGAGGTGTGCGTTCTTTGGCTTGTGTTTTCTGTGCTGCTAAGCTGCTCCTTTGTGTACGTGTGTAATAATGCGTGTGTCTACATCTGTCAAAAAATGGTGTTCCCTTAGCATGAGAACATATCCTGTAAAGGAGATTTCTGTTGTCGCAGGAAAAACATGTCGGCATCTTGACAGTTTCGCCAGGGAAGATTTATAGTGTACCGAAAGTCTGAGCGAGGGCAAACATTACACTCCAAATGTGGACGTGAAGTTGAGAAGGGAGAGAAAGATTATCTTGAGCGCGTTATTTGGAAGAGGAAGAAAGCGGAGGAGGAGGAGGAGGCTGAGAGAAGGTGAGGGGGTTAATAGGATTTAAATTGCAGCCAGAGGAAATCAGAAGAAAAAAAACCCGTCTTGGTTTCATCAATTTCTTCATTGTTCACCGGAGGACATATTATAGCACGCTGGCCACGGAGCCTGTTTTACCGGGAAAGGGGATTGTAGTTGAATTTTGTTGAGGCTTTTGAAGCGATTAACATATGGTGTGTGCCATTCTTGTGTGTGTCTGTGTGCTTAGTCCAAACCAGTCAAATTACGAGCGTCCCGCAAAGTTCCTACAGCTGCGGTCCTCGCCTCTCCCAGCAGTGCATTCTGAAAAGACAAGCCTTGCATTTCGCAGAGGGATCCTCCGCCATCCAAGGAGCTTAACTTCAAAGCCGCTGGAGACGGGTTTTGATTTTGAGCTCAGGGCTTTAATCGCCCTCTTCCCACGAGCGTCCCTCAGAGCCACATATTTGCCCATATCGGAATGGAAAGATCAGATCCTGTGTTTAGCAGATGATTTGGATGATAATAAATAAAATCTGCTTATTTTCCCCCAAATATGAAACACAGCAGGGGGGGGGGTTTCCTCTCAACTATTCCATGGTCTCTGCGGAAAATTAATTTTGAGCAGCTAGAGCGCAGGACTCTAATTAGACTGGCGGATTAACAATAATCAATAATGGCCTTTGATAGCTGATAATCAGGGTCTTGTGGGGTTTGATTTTGATGCACGTACTGTTGATGCAGAGACATTCAGAGAGTGAAAGCAATCAGAGGAGCTTCAATTCTGAACCTCCAGGAGATATTTAGTATTTTCCTTCCTTATGTGAAGTTGTTTGTTTTTCCTCGTTGATTGTGTTTACAGGTTAGCGTTCCAAGTGGCTATGCCCGACAAAGAGTATAATGGGCACATAATGTACTGATTGCCGAGAGGGATGCAAGGAGCGACTGACTGAATCAAGCGGAAGTCGAAGTTTCCTCGCCTCCTTCGTTGGCACGGAAAGGAATGCCTTTGAGGGAGAAGAGTGAAAGACAATTCTCCGCGTCTTGTGGCAGTGAGGGATTAAAAGTGCGGCGCAGCTGCTTCGAGGCTGGCGCTTTCTTCTTTGAACAGACCGCATGGGTGCCATTGAGCGGAGGCCGGCAGTGTTGAGAAGGAAGTTGGGGTTTTGAGGCGTCCTCTAGGTGCAGACAGACGGATGAAAGGATGTGACCTTTATCCCTGCAGGGCCAGAGAGTGGATGTCAAGATGGGCTCAGCGCTCAAGGACAGACTCACCAAAAGGTCATGTGACACATTAGCGTGAAGGGATCCCAAAATACGTGCTGAGCGTTTTGACTTTATGAATTAACTTTTGCTTTTTGCATGCATATTGCCTCCCCTTGTGATCGATGCAATCTGAAAGCTTGTTCTCTTGGCATGGAGATAGTTTTGTGGAATCAATCAATCCAGGGTTTGTTATCATGCACAACAATAACACTAAGTGTAGCCATGAGTCACAGGGTCCCATATGCAGTGATTCAAGGCTCTACGACGCACATGTAGAAGCTGCAGAGTGTCCCGGATTCCACGTCGAGCCTCTGCAGCCAACGGAGGAAGAAGAGCCATTGCCTGGCCGATTGTGCAACAGAGTCTGTTTGGTCCGTACTGATGTGTGTGGTGGTGTAGTGGTTAGCGCTTTCGTCTCACAGCAAGTAAAGTAACAAGTTCTACTCCTAGTTGTGCGGCATTTGTATGTTTTCCCCGTGTCTGCGTGGATTTTTTTTCCGGGTTTTCCCACCACCAACAAAAACATGTAACTGAGATGAATTGATTATTCCCTCCCAAAACATTACCCACAACTATGACATCATATAAGACAGAAACATGGGGATGAAAGCACATGATTAATTAGTGCTAAAAAATAATATTCACAAATCGCACATACATTTTTGCATCTCTGTACGTTTTGCTGTATCTCTTGAGGTGAGTATAGCTTACGCCTTTATGACCCCTGTCAATGCGGCGCTTTGTGACCTCAGCCACCTCCCAGCATACCCCCACGCCCCACCCGCCCCCCCCCGCCCTGCTCCAACCTGAGAGGACGTCTCATCAGCCAAAAATAACTGAAAACACATGGCGAGCAGCTGGAACCTTTACCGTGTTTTCTTGTGTTTCCCACCTCTGACCCCGCTCTCAGAGGGTTGCTGTTTGAACTTGGCATCGTGTTATGAGGTGAAATAATGCTGCTTTCCTCGGGAGTCCGTTGGGCTGGAGCTCTTCCTTACAGCTGTTCCAGAGAGCCAAAATGTTCTCGATGGAGGAAAAGAGAAGCGGAAAACAGGAAGAAATATACGGGGTTTACATTTATCTCTTCGTGGTATCTTTTGAAAAGTATTTTTGCGTGAACCTTGACTTGAGTTTGATGAAATTGTGACGGACTCATTGTTTTTGTTCGGCAAATTTTCATCCTTATGAGAGAATACACAGAATTTACAAGTTGTTGTTTTTGTATTTGCAACGGCCATTTGACCGTTACACTAACCCTAACCCCCCCCCCCCCCCTTTAACCAAAGAAAAGGTAGAGCCTTTCTTTTACTCCAGTCCTCATGTTTACACCCTGAGGTTTCTCACAGACATTTTCTTTACTGCACATGTAGAGCTTTGTAGTAAATTCTTCTCTTGCCACTCCGGAGCCTGGCATGGGATGGCAGGAGGCCAGGTGGCGGCGGCGGCGGCGCAGTAACTCTCCCGGCGCTGCTCTCTCCCGGAGTCTGGGTTTTACGCTAGTGAACCTGGTTTGGCTTTCGGTAATTACACAGGACAGAGTGTAACGTAACTGTGGCTCAGCTTTCTCTGCCAGCTGCCCTCTCTGGCCATAAAACACATTTACCCTCATTCACATATTAATGCATGCATTTGCAAACGTGCACTGCCATATACCCACGTGCAGGAATCTTATTTCATCATTTGCATACAGAACAGCTGCAAGCGTATGTGACTGTGTGTCATCAAGCACACGTGTGTGCGTGTGTGTGTGTGTGTGTGTGTGTGTGCCAGGTGGTCCAGAGCGCTAGCAGGTGTTAGCTCTCGTGCAGGCAAATGCAGCTGGATTGTGCCACAGCTGTGTGTATGTGTGTGTGTGTGTGTGTGTGCATGTGGTCTCGTTCTGCACCTGGACACATCTAAACTGCGCTGCAGCACGGTAGCTAATAGCAACCTAATTCCTTACCAGATATTTAACGTGCACCGTGTGCTTTCTGTTGACGGGATATTATTTATTTCTATTAAACCCGACTCATCAATCAGTCGTCCTTTAGACCTCCCAAGTAAAAAAAAGAATCTCCCATCGTTCTCTTCATTTGACACTTTGGTGATGATGATGATGAATATATTTATTAGATAGAATGTTAGAGTACAAGTACAGTCACACAGTAGCATGTATTACAGTACAAGTACAGTCACACAGTAGCATGTATTACAGTACAAGTACAGTCAAACAGTAGCATGTATTACAGTACAAATAACGTCAAACATCCTGTCTAAGAGGAGCATTTCAAAAAAGCCCTTGCGGGCTTGTTTCCGTTGAAAGTCCTTCGTACATAAATCATCCACAAAAAACAATACAAATAACAATACAAATAAAAATAAATCCAATATTAAATTACGCAATTGATGCAACGTAACATTAGAAAGACAAAAATAAAATGTTATTACACCGCCAGTGCAAACTAACAATTAATCTAAAATAAATTACACCACTGATGCGAGATGACAATAAATAACTTACATAAATTACAATAAATTACTAAAGCAATTAATACGTGCAACATAGGTGGACAAAAAAAAAGGAGGGGGGGTTTGACCCGGAGAGAGTCGTGATGGCTATCTCCGTTTCTGTCCCCCTGAAAGGTGTATTTTTAGGGCCTTTTTGAAGGAGGCCAAAGAGGTGCATGTTTTGAGGGCGGGAGTCAATCCGTTCCACCCTTGGGTGGCCGTATTGTAGAAAGATGATTTACCCATGTTAGTCCTATAGGAGGGGGTAATCAGGTTGTTGTTTGAGCTCCCTCTAGTGTTGTGGCTGTGGGTGTCACTAAATCTGTGGAGGTGTTCCGTCAGGTATGCAGGGATTGAGGGGACTGAGGGCAGAGCTGCATTGACTATTTTAAATGCCAATCCCATTTTGAGTTGTTTAACCCTGTCTTCTACCCTGAGCCATTTTAGGCTAGCAAAATGTCCAGGAAGAAGGTGGGTCATGGGCCCCAGATTGAGGAGTAGCCGAATCAGTTTATTTTGGGAGGTTTGGAGCCTGGTTTTCAGGGACATTTTGATGTTTGAATACCAGGAGGTGCTAGCATAGTCAAAGAGGGGCTGAACGAGGGCTGCAGCAAGCGTCCGGAGAGCACTTTTGTTGACAAAAGCAGACATTCTGCCCAAAAATCTTGTTCTCTGATTGACTTTTTTGATCACCTTAGTTGCCATACTATCGCCAGACAGGTATTTGTCAAGAACACAGCCCAAATAGGTAATCTCTTCTTTGCTGGAGATGACTGTATTATCGACTGTGACCTTGAAATCATTAACATTTATCTCACGCAGAGAGTGTAATTCTTCTGCGTCTTCCTCCTGCCCTCGTGTTCACCCTCTTCTCTGCTGATGGGGGTGAGGCGAGGGAGGACTCACTCTCACTGCGCTGTCAGGACGACTGGATGTGTCAGCTGGAGCCAAAATAGCTCCCTGTAGTGGACTAATAATATACGACACGCCCTCCCCAGCAAACAGCCGGGAGGTATTTTCAGCCTCTTTCTGTCAGCCAACCGAAGGAGACATCGTGATTAGCATTGCTGGGGCTCTTTGGGGAGCTTATTTTGGCTGAAGAAGACATCTCCTCTTCCTCCTGCTGTCAGCATCCCAAGTCCCTGTGACCTGAAGTAGTCGCACCTTTGAAGCATGATTTTAGTTATTACCTGACTTCCTGAAAACACACCCAACCTCATTTACTGTAATGATCCTCGCAATCTGCTAACAAGCGACCCGCCGGCTCTCGGTCAGCAGCACTTATCACACGTGGCAAACGTTTTACACGCAAGCTGCTTATTACAGTTACTGTGCAGCACACGATCTCGAGGCCAGCCGAGTGCGTGATGATGACTTGGTGTCGTATCGATTTCTATTTGCTGCAACAGGTTCAGGTTAGAAGATCATAAAAGCCCAGCGGTCCCTCCCCGGACAGCCGTCGCGGTGCTTTTGGAGGCAGACTCGTTCTAGATGTTTTTCAATGTTCCTCTCTTATACGGAAGTATCTAAGAATAGCATTTGGCTTGAGATACATGTCAGAGGTCTTGTCCTCTCATTTTTGGTCTCTTTCTCCTTCTTCTGTCTTCTGTCCATCCACCCCCCTGTCCCACCCACATCATCTCTGGCCTCTTTTTTTCCACTTCTCTACACCCCTCCACCCTTCTCCCCTCTGCCCCCCCCCCCTCCTCTTCATCTCTCCCTGTGGTATTAGCAGAGCCACATGTTGCTGGCCTTCCTGGTGGTGTGAGCCCCACGGCAGGCCCTGGCTCCAGGCTGACGCGTAGCTGCGTGTGTGTGTGTGTGTGTGTGCGTGCGTGCGAGGCCACTAGCACAGTAACCTGATAGTGGTGTGGTTGAGCAGCACAGAGCGCAGCAGTGCCGTGATTTATCCCGCGGGCCCAGCAGATGGCTGCAACAGGAGTTTGTTTAAGTTTGCTTCAGAGCTGGGAAAGCAGCCAGAAGCACAGAGGAGGGCCTGCCAGAGAAATGTTCACTGACTCTGGATGCCTAACCACACAACCCCCCCCCCCCCCCCCCCCATTCCCTCCCTGCTGTCTCCCCCTAACCCCCTCGCAGCCCACTCAGTCCAACACACACGCAGACACACACATGCTCTTGCAGACTTTCTGTCGCTGCTCTCCTTTTTACCCCTCTCTAATTTCTTTCTTTCGTCCCATCTGCTTCACACGCATGCTTTACATGCACGTGCGCACGCACACTCACAGTGGCACACACACTTCTCCATTCTGTCGACAACATCCCTGGTGCAGACATGATCTCACACCTCTGGAGGGGGGGGGGGGCATTAGAGACCTGAGAGGTACCCTGAGAGGGGGTGGGGTGGGGGTCTTCTGAACACAACCACACGGCCAGCACAGAGGGCCATATGCACGGCATTGCGATGTGCATGCAAAATATTATTTATGAGTTCAGTCCTGTTTTGAGTTTCTGTTTTTTATCTCGCCCGTCACGCTGTTCTCTGTTTGAAAAGGTGACGACAAGTCCTGTCACATGACTTCAGGTCACCCGGCAGGATCACGCCTGCCCTAACGCTAACCCTCGTCTCGCTTCAGCTTTGCCTTTTCAGCTTTATCTAACCTCAAATCCAATTACGAGGGGAATGAGCTGCTTGGCGGAGGTCTGTGCTTTCCTAGTTCTTTTATGTTTAAGATGAACTGTGAGGTGAGACGGGATATTTTTGTGCTCCTCTCTGAGATCTTTTCTACCCTCCAGCTCACACGTCCTCACATCAACCAGGTCTCCTTCTTTCAGACGCGTTTATTAGATCCTCACGTCTGCTGCGGTTTGCTTCATTCTCACGCGTTGGATTTCAGCGTTTTGGCCGGGCAGTAACACTCGTAGAATATCACTAATGTGGAAGTCATTCGACCACTAAACCTGAGCATAAATAACCATTGAGGGAGCAGACATTATTGTGTTTCTGTGTGTGTATGAGTATGAAGTACTGTGTGTATGCATGTGCGACCGACTGTGGAGGCTGTCAGGGCCATTGTACTTTGGCAGAGAACCGCATTTCCTCTGAAGCAGCATAAGTCACTTGGAGGTGCAGCTGCTTACATTGTGAGTTTCATCATTTTACATATTTTTACACTTATGCAGAAAGCAGACAAAGCCATAGTCTCTGACTTTTCCAGTATGGCTAATGAATGACGGTCATCATTTACAGTGATTGAGCTGTTAATCTGTCATTCTCTGAATTGTTTTTTTTTTTATATGTCCAGAGATATGTTACAATCAGAAATGACTTGTGCTGGCTCAGTTTGCTAATGGAGAGTCCGACCACGCGCCATGTCTGTCCCTGCAAAAAACAAACTCATGAGCTGCACATCAATCAGGCAAAGAAGAAGAGAGAAGTCCTCATTGGGCTTCTGATCCTCCGGCAGCTCTGCGCCTTAATGTCCTCGCAGTGAGGAAGTGGGTGGGTCATAGGTCACTAACACAGGAGCGCACTAATGAATATTTATTTACACTCCGTTTACTCAAATGTTCCTCTTCCAGACATATTACCCTCTGGGTGTGTGTGTCTGGGTGTGTGGGTGTGTTTGTGTGTGTTTCCACTCTGAAGCTTAATTACCACCCCCAACCATCCATCCATTCATCCATCCTACCATTGGTCCGTCCGTCCTGTGTTGGTCTATTAACCACAGACTGCTAATGCCTTTAATTCAGAATGTACTGTTGGCGCTAATTCTCAAACGAGCAGTATTTCTTTTATGGAGTTATTTACAAGAATGTCTTCTATGCTTTTATTTCAACGGTAATAAAAAATCCAAACTTCTTTGAATTTGCAGCAGCGCGTCTTCACGCCAACCTCTGACCATGTTTTGAATTTTTTTTACCGCACTTGTCTGTTGTTTTACTAATATAACCATATCACATATTTCATCTTGAGTCCAATCTGTTTCATATTCCAATCAATGAACAGTTTGACGAGTGGCCAAAAAAATAAATAAATAAAAAGGTTTTGGAAATTTCAATTCAAGCCTTATTATCCATGTCTGCCCTGCCCTGCGTGCATGAAAGCACTTTGTCTTTGGCCCAGGACAGATGGGGGTTTGTTGAGCCAGCCTTTGTCCACCTGTTGGTTTGCCTGAGCAGAGGGGTGAGCACATCAATTTCAACAAACTCGAGCCTCAGACAGACTGACGCTGGCGGAGCACAAATCAGATGCTGTTTGACGTCAACACGGAAACATGTGTCTTCAGTGTCGGGCCGATAGGCTTTGGACCGTCTCCCGGACTGCACAGCTTCACAGGTGTCAGAGATGTTCAAGGGGTTTTGTGGTTGTATGAGGCAGTGTTTAGCTCTATTGTTTATTTCCACATGTGAGAACGATCTGTGCATCTTGAGTGTGGATGTCTGTCATTGTATATCAGATGGGTTTTTTTTTCATATATGCTTGGTTGAATTAGCGTGCATGGAGTCTGAGCTGCTTTGATGAGCACGACTGGGCCGGTTAGCAGCCTTAGATCGTGCAGACGTCTGTAGTTCTGCTGGATCTCTGTGATCTGTTCTTTAACTGGCCCACAGTCCCGCTTAACAAGCTGCTATACATTAGACCTGCTGCAACCGTGGGAACACAGACACCTTTTTTGATGCATATGCGTGTGTGTGTGTGTGTGTGTGTGTGTGTGTGTGTGTGTGTGTGTGAGACGGACAAAGACTGGGCCTGCTGCTGAGATAAGGTCCGCTGACTTTGTGACCTCGGGTTTACCGTGACAGGGTTGTCTCAGATTACGCTTGGCCAAATGTTCCCCGTCTGCTGGCATTAAAACAGGAAGGTCTGACCTCTGGGAGAGAAACCAGCGATGGATGGTGGTCGTCTGTCCAGCGTTATATCCATCACGGTCAAATAGATAAGAACACTCATAGGTGCACAGTGCATCGGCAAAATAAATCTAGTGTGCATTTACAGTGTTTGCAATTGATGTGCACGCAATAGCAAAGTTAGCACAATAGTGTGTGTGTGAGTGTGTGTGTTCGTGTCTCTATGTTTTTTGGATACAGATAAATTATCAAACACTTCGCTTGCAACATCAACTCTGTCAGTTTGTTTCATAGCAGGATGATGCAAAAACATCTGGATGGATTTGCATGAAACTTTGTGGGATGATGGATCTTGGACCCTACAAGGGATGCTTTTCAATTTTGTTGCACATTTGCAATTTCTTTCTTTCTTTCTTTTTTTTTTTTTTAGCATGTTTCTTTAATTTCTCATGGATTGCGATGACAAAAAACGGTTTGTGCGATCAGTGTGCATCAAAATAAATAAAAATCTGCCTCCACCTCATTTAAATGTTTCCATGCGGGTATCTGCCCTGTGAATTACGGTTACAGGACTGTGAGTTTGATTTTGGATAAGGCTTGATTGGATTAACCCGGACTGGAGGAAGGCACTCGGCTGAGTGCCAATCTACTTACTTTTGGATCACTAACTCTCGAAAATGTTCGCTGGACAATTAAACAAGTTTAAATGCCAGACGAAGTTGGACTCGCTTAGAAATGACTTTGTGTTTGTACCCAATGAGCAACTGGCAGAGAGCTGATGGGAACAGAACCCCAACCCAAGCTGCCAACTGTCCTCCTTTCCTCACCTGATCGCTCTAATATCTGTTCTCCTACAAAAGATTGTCATTGTTGTGGATTGCATTGTGACATGCATTTATATTTGTCAGCCTGTGTGTGTGTGTGTGTGTGTGTGTGCATTTGCCCGCGTGTGGATGTGTGCGTGATCCAAGCACAGATGTTCTCAAAGGCTCCAGTTTTCGGCAGTAGTTCTCCCTCTCCCCTCGCAGAGAAAGGGAAGTGTCTAATAAAAGGCGGGTGTATGAGACGGGGTGAGTCATACGCACACGCACAGGGAGAGCGAGTGTGTGCGAGCGAGAGAGCGAGCGAGGCAGGAAGCAGGGAGGGAGGCTGTGCCAAGCTGAAGCTGAATTCCTGCCAAGAGTCTACTTGTTTGCTCGTCTGGCTGGAGCCAGAGGCTGACCTTATTAGCTTGGAGGGCAGCCGTCTTATTAAAACACATCTGGCACTCAGGGAGCCCAAATAGTCCTCATATTGTCTTCCTGCTTGCTCCTGACCTTGCGTTACCTAGCAGGAATGCTGACAAGGGCTTCACGCATCTGTTGAGAGTTTCACCGGGGTCTCTCCGTCAACCCCCCCCCCCCCCCGCCCTCCGTCCCTCTCCCCCCTCCACTCGTTTCCACCCTTGCTGTCTTTGCTGGCGCCTGCACGGTAGCTTTGTGGGACCTGTTTTTCTTCCTCCCTCTTTTTCCTTTTTCCTCCCACCATTTCCAAACACCACCCCCTCAACGCCACAACCACTCTTCACCATAGCATCCCGGTACCCCCCATAGCGGTGTGTGTGTGTGTGTGTCTTGCTAGGTTGCTTTTTCGGTGCAATTATTCCTGTGTGTATTTGTTTTATGAGGGGGCCGTAACCTGGTCCTGTTTAAATAGCCCTTTGCTGGTTATTTTAAAGCGTGAATGGTGCCGCGTCCTGGGGCTGCGCCCTGGGGCCGCTGGCTGGGCTTTATTGTCTATTTGGAGAGGGGAGCTCTTTTTATGATGCAGAGAGGAGCTGTGGGTCGAGACGCAGAGACTCGAGCTTTTACTGTGCTGGAACCAGATCCCAGGATTCTCCACAACAGATGCATCACTTAAATGTGTGGGTGTGCTTGTCTTGCCTCTGCACAGAGTGTCAAGCATATTCTTATGGCTATGTCAGATGTTCAGAGAGAGAGAGAGCTCTTCCCTGCTTAAAGGTCCAGATGGACCGCTGCTCGCTGGCCTGGAAGCATTAGCAGACTTAACACCTTTAAGTACCTGTAAGCTGCTGCAGATGTCAGTGAAGAGGTCCACTTCACACACCACAGGCCCAATCAGTCGTGTCTCATTCCTCAACCTATGGTGGCTCTTGTTGTCTATCTTGAAGCCACTTTGACTTTGTGTCGGTCGTTTTAGTTCCTGTACTTTGCAATGTTTGTGTCTGTGCTACGCTGGGAACTCTTCCTGTGGGGGTGTGCCCCATGACCCACTCAGCACCCCCTGCTTTCATTGCGGCGTTGTACTATAGCTCTACCCTTAGATGCCTTCATGACCTTGGTCCCATAAGCATTCATCAGACCCCCAAAGAGCCCAACAGACCACCACCAATTACTTGTCACCTCTTGGCTTCTCTGGGAGTCTAATGTCCTCTGTCCTTATCCTTTCCTTTCCTTTCCTTTCCTTTCCTTTCCTTTCCCATCCTTTCCTATCCTGTTAGCATGCTCTCTTTACTGTTGAGTTGGGGTTGTAAATGTGGGACATTTGGAGATCATGAAACCTTAATCTAAAAATAGACAACTAAGGGTGGTATCACTTTCCATAGACAATGCGTGTGAACACTGACAGAATCACAGCCGCCGTGTGTTTAGCAGAGCGTCCGTTTGCTGGACCCACATCTCGCTTGTAACGTCACTCGTTCCCTTCCTTTTTGCTCCTCTCTCTCTCCCTCCATTTTCTGCCCACACTGGACATCTTAGCTTTTTCATCTGTCAGGCACGTGTGTGTTTGTCTGCGTGTGCAAATACCGGGCTTTTGTGTGGGGTAGAGATTTTTCTGTGGTTTTGTTGAGTTTCCATTCCCATCATCTTTGTGCATGTCTTCACTTATCTCAGTCTGACTCTCGCTTCCCCATTGTGACATCACAGCGGGTGAGGCCTCATTTGGAAGTGCACACGTGCTCCGTCAGGTAATTCACACCCCATAGTCCGTCTCTATCTTCTTTGCTTATCTTTGTTTCACTCATTTGAGATGCCTCTGCGTTCTGATGCAGAACACAGCACTGTTGGGGATCTGCACTTTAAACACACACACACACACACACACACACCCGTTTGTCTTCCCAAAACCCTCAATTGACTGAGGAGCTGCAAAACCTCTGTCATCAACCAGATGCTCTGTGATTGGTTGCCAGCACATTTTGTCTTACAAACATCACTAATGAAGACTGCAACACGGGCGAGGAATTGGCTTGAGAGAAACACACGCGCGCACACACACACGCACACACACACACACACGCACACACACACACAGTATGCAGAAACATAAAATGATACGAACATGATCCCTGACATAGAAGAAGAGGGACCCACATTGACACGAGACACGCAGAATAAATCTGCACTGTTGTGTAAAGTCGTGTAGGTGTACGTGTGTGTGTGTGTGTGTGTGTGTATGTGTGTGTGAGAGAGAGAGAGACTGTATCCTCTGTTGAGATTCCTGACATTCCTGTACTTCCCTGCCCACTACAAAGACACCCAGTCCCCAAGGTTCATCACAGCTCTGCCTCCCTCTCTCTCTCTCACACACACACACACACACAAGCACACACACACACCTAACACCTTCTATGGTACCCGTAATGTTTTTTTACAGTAAATGTAAGCATCCTAAAGATCCAATTACTGAAATGGAACAGCTAATCTAAACAAGCAGAGTGAAATGGATCGATGTGCTCTTCATTGTAAAATTGTGTGTGTGCGTGCGTGTGTGTGTGTGTGTGTGTGTGTTGTCAGCTGCATATGAGTTTGTGTGTAATGGGCTGGGTTGAAAGGTGGGGGTCTCTTCCTCCTGCCATTGATAGAATAAATAACAGAGCTTCCTCCATCTGTGCTGTGACTCTTCCTGTTGTCCCCGTGATAGAGGGAGGTAAAGACATGCCCCCCCCCCCCCCTGTGTCTTTGTTTTTCTTTACAGATTTTTATTTTATCCAATTCACTGTTTTGTTCATAACATTGGAAAAATCTGATGCCAAAGCCTCTAAAAAAATGGAAATTGAAATCAAAACAAATGTAAAACAAAAACAAAGCGAAGCCTCGTCCCTCGTTGTTGATTGTTTATTGTTTAGTTGCATGCAAATATGTTTATATATTATATCACAAACACTGTCATAGGAATATTCATGCGGGCCATAGTGTTTGTGTTAGCTGCCATTTAATTATACCCTTATGATTTTATAGGGGATCTGTGTGTGTGTGTGTGTGTGTGTGGTGGCCAGATCCTCAGCATGGGAACAGCTGTTCAGTGCAGCGCTGGCCACACACACATGGGTCTGATTAGCACTTAGTGACTCCCTCCTTCCCTACTCGCCTCCCTCCCTTTTTTCAGTGGGGGCCGCGGCATGCTGGCGGCACCAATAATTTTAATGCCTAGTCTGAGTCTGCCAGGAGTTCAGGCATGCATGTGCGTACCAACACACACACTGCACAAAGACAAACACACACACACACACACACACACACACAGCTGCAGAGTCCTGCCAAGAGAGGGAACACAAAGCTCTCATGCTTTGATCTGCTCCTTTTTTTTTTCTCCCCCTCCCTCTCTCTTTCTGCCTGTTTACCCCTGACCTTCCACTTTCCCTCCTCCCCCTCTTCCTCCCCCCCCCTTGCTCCACCACAGATGTTTCACCTTAACAAGTTCAGAGTTGACATGTGGGGGTCTTCATGTCCTGTACTGCTGTACACTAATCCCCTTGTAAATGTTATGTATGACTCTTGCGCCCCCCCCCCCCCCCCCTCCACTCCCCCCTGCATCAGTCACTCTCGTCGCCATCATTTAATGGCTTCACTCGTGTAATAGCAAATGAACCGTGGCAGTAGACAAAAGTCAGATTTTCTAACTTTCTTAGCCATCTATGTATTTATTTCATAGCAGAAAATGAATAAATAAATTCCCCCCCTCTTCTCCGATACTCTGGTCCAGGAGGAAACATCTCTCAGAGGCAGATTCCGTATGAAGCAGATAACAGAGGGGTGGGTGTAATAACTCACAGAGGGAGATACGTGTGTGTGAGACCCCAGAGAGGAGCGATGATTACAGCCGGAGTTATGTGAGAAAGGCTATGGAGTACAATCGGAGGTGGGACTGGAGGATGAGGAGGTGGGAGACGATGGTGGATGGGAGGAAGGCAGGAAGAAACCAATACTGTGTGAGGGATGAAAAGATCACACGCAAAGAGAGGAAAGTGCCCACCACAAGTCATTAATCTGGCTCCACTTACTGTGTGTGTGTGTGTGTGTGTGTGTGTGCTTGCTCTGTGGAACAAAACCAAAGTAGTGTGTTGAATACAGTAGTTGGGTTTTAAGTTACATGCTAACATTTAATCTTGATTTATTCATCTATATTTTTATGTTTATGCAATTTGTACAAGACTATTGTTCTACATTAATGCCAGCCACCCGCACCAAATGTATACAGTACGCACACCATTAATATTATAGTACTAATGTGAATGCCTGCACAGCCGACAATAACTTCGGTCAAGGTCAAATTTGTTTGACCTTGTTTTCAGTCTTCATCTGCGGATCTTGAGGTTCTGTCGAGCTTTAAAAAAGAAATCTATAATATCCTATTTTCTTCTTTCTTTCTTTCTCTCCTCCCTCAGTCTCTCCATCTGTGTCCCTGCCTGTCTCCGTGCTGCATGTCTGTCTGCAACAGGCACAGTGAGAGAATAGATCTAGACCATGTGACCAACTTCAGAGATCAAGCCGCCGGAATCCGCTGTCACTGTTTGATTTGTTCCGGATAGAGTCTGTGTCTGTTCCCTGCTGCTTGGAGACATCTTGTCTTTTTGTCATGATATGTTATGGAATACACAAATCACGTATTTAAAAAAAAAGAATGTGTCAACACATAATAAGAGCTGATCATTCAATGCAAGTGTTTCTTGATGAAGCAGAACGTGTAATGACACAACTAGCCACTAGATGGGGTCAGTGCTCCACCCAGGAGGTGTCTCTTTGCTGGTTAAAACCAGAGGCGGGACATTCCAGATGGATTAAAGAGACGCAATCCCACGTGGGAACACTGGGCAGACATGCGCTGCGGACTCTGGTGTTTATTGTGCATTTAAAGGATATGGAATATAATCGTGTATATATATGTGTGTCCGTTTGCATTTGCATGTCCAATTGCGTGCGTCAAAATGAACTTCCTTTTACAAAAATTCAAGACAGCCTGGACCACTGGGTGGCTTGGAAAGTGTGCATGAATGTATGTGTGGTTTGGAGGAATGGGAATATGGAGCAGCTGTTTAAATGCTTTGTACAGTAATTGTTGGTGTGTGTGTGTGTGTGTGTGTGTGTGTGTGTGCACATGCAGCGTGCGGTGTATGGTGTCATCATTTGGGCTGTGTTGTGGTAGACTCTCGGCTCCACACACCAAGAAAGTCTGTAATTACTCAAGCCAACGCTCATACACAGTGTAAGTTTGTAGAGTCTGTGGTCTCTCACTCCTTCCTATCGCTCTCTCTCTCTCTCTCTCTCTCTCTGACATTCCCCTAACATGCTTGCTCTTTGTCTTCCATAAACTCTTCCTCTGTAATTCCCAACGATGGTTTGGCTGTGAGATCTGTCTACTTTGTTTTGGAAAGTGTCTGTGTTTCAAGCCAATTCATCCTCATGCTCATCATTCCCTGGCCACACACACACGCACACACACACACACACACACACACACACACATGCACAGAGGCATTACAATGTACCGACAGTGATCTAACACATAGCAGACGGGATAAACGGCTGCACAGCCATCTTCTATACCGACACCCAAGATCCCCAATATCCAAGTTTAGGAGTCCTACAAGTGTATGCACTGAACTGTGACCAAGACTTTCATGGATTTCACATCAAAGGAGGAATTCACTATCATTTAAATCACATTTGAGATATATGTGCTAGAACATGCTCCTGCAGTCTTTTTTTCTTTTCACACAATAATGCCAAAGTGATGCTCTCTGTTGGAGGTTTTTTTTTTTCTCGATCCTCGACTCAAAGCTGTAAAAGGTCTTTTTTGTTACCTGTTAAATTACCTGATGAAGTCCTGATGCCAAAACACATCAGCGTCTCAATTTAATTTGTTTTAAGGGACTTACGTGTTTTTTTAAATACCCAACCCCCACATCTGTTACCTCGACATACTGTCCAGTCAGACATGCAGATGTAACCGCTTTGGATCTCTGCTCGTACCAGAGCCGTGTGCTTGTTTGTGCATCGGCGCTACCTCGGCTCACACGTGTGCTAGTGTTCCCATGCAGCTATTGCCGTCTGTCGTCAGAGGACCAGAGGCTAAGCCACATCTCATACCAGTTTGAGAGCATCCCTATCTCTGCTCGCACAGACTGGGTTGATGGCCTCTCTCAATCACACACACACACACACACACACACACACACTCACAAACACATTCTCTCTCCCAGCATGGCTAAACTAGATTAGTGTGTATAAAGGCTCATAATCCCTGCTGCCTCCCCAGCAGGCAGAGAGGAGCCTATCCTCCAAATTAGGTTGGCCTCTCTGGGTGATGACTGGCTGCCAGCAAGACTCCAATTTATGCATGCATGTGTGTGTGTGTGTGTGTGCGTGTTTGTGTATCTTTGCATGTGTGCATGGACCCGTAAAGCGCCCATCTCCAGCTGCTGCTGTGTGAGATTTCCACACCAAGAGAAGACAAAGGAGGCGGCGCCTTGACACGTATTTGCGTGAGGTCGCGACTTACCTGTGTGCCTAATCACATGGTAAGAGTTGAAAGGTTGATTTTACAAAAGAGACAAAGGAGTACTCTAAATAATAACTACAGGATTTGTTTGTGAAAAGGTGAGTCTGCATGCAAAAGACCTCCATTTCCTCTGAAGAAATGTGTTTGTGTGTGTGTGTGTGTGTTGTTGCTCCAGAGAAACCGAAACACGCGTGTTGAGTCAGGTGTTTGTAACATAGATGAAAGGAAGCTTTATATTCTGTTTGTTGGATTCTTTTGGAGTTACTCTATCCAGGCTTTGCATCTTGTTTATGCATTAAAGATTCTCCCAAGTCATATTTCCAAATCCAGCTCAAGCCTTTTATTACAAATCGAAATCAGGTGTTGCGTCTCTTTTGGCCATAACGAACATTTGTAATAATCACTCACTCCGTTAGCATACAGAATCAGCGCTAATCACTTTGCAGTTATGGGATCGCTTTAAACAGGCTGTCCTAATGAAATGCGAAATGATGCCCAAACCGCTGTGTCATGCATAATGGTGCATCACAAACCGCTACATGCGGCCGCTTTGCACAGCGCAGGAGGATTGTTCGCACTCTCCACGAAGGTGTGAAAGCTTGGAAGTGGCAACAGGTGAAAATGTACTGCAGTGAGAAATCAGTGGAGAGCAGAACAGGACAAATGGGAAAGTATCCCGAGGCAGGGACACACATTCAGCTTGTGCTCAGCATTGCATTTCCTTGATAATTTAATGCCCCCCGCAAAATAAACGGAATGTTGTCCACAAATCCAATATCCTGGTTCTGAGACAAAGTAAGTAAGCTAAAAAAAAATGAATCTCATGACTGAGAACCGAGGAGGCCTCTTGGATGAGAGGTGAAACGTCTGTGATTTAGCTCGACCCGGATGACCGAGGACCGACACGGAGTATCTCATTACTATTTTTATTCGGTTGAATATGAAGTCTCCAACGGTGCAACTGCAGCCGAATCAGCCTGCGGTCTTCCTGGTGTGGCGACTTCTGTCCTCGTCCTACTCTCACTGGGCTGATTGTTGCACCACACCTAAGACTATGAGGCTGCACCCTTCAGGTCTTTTGGTGTACTAATAGTGAAGGACCCACTTCACTCACTCATGAAGTGTCTTTTATTTTCGTCAGTGAATGCTATGATTAACTGCTATCGGCCCACAATGTATCGATACACACTCCAATGCTCACACTTGTATAGTATTTGCTAATGAGCTGAGGCAATAAGAGAGCATGTTTTGTCCTTCAGAGGCAGAAGGCAAGCGGTGGGGCTGGGGGGGGGGGGCATGTTGGGCAGCGTGTCACTCACGTTCCGGCTGTGTTGTCCTGTCTCTGTATGCACGGCATACCTGCCTTTGTGTACGTGTGTGTGTGTGTGTAGATGCTTACCGGTACGTATTATCGCGTCCCTGCAGCGCTGGTGTTCTCATGTGTTTACTCCTAGCGTAGAAACCCAACGCTGGACTGTAATCAGAGCTGCTGAGAGAGGATCACAACAACAGTGTTCCCTCATTATGGCTCCAGCAGGTCGCCTTTAGCTCCTATGTGTTGGGATACGCTTCCCCCTGGTAGTCTTACCTGCAGCAGTGGTGCGTGTGGGGGTGCAGGCAAAGTGATCTCTGTGTGTTTGTGTGTGTGTGTGGAACTATGCAGGATGTGTGTCCCAAACAGACCGCGTGACCCTGAAAGGTTTTGCTGACTGACACTCACATTTTCATACCGACGCTTGATCATCACATGGATTTGAACTTCTGGACATTCGCTGACGGCCGAACACGAAACCTGGGTAATTCACACACTCACAAAACTACACAAGATCAAGATTTACTATTTTCACATTGATGTGATTCATAGGAGGGAATGCAAATAAAAGCACGAACGACTGAGCCACAGGAAAGTCCTGTAAACTAGTGTTACCATAGTAACCAGATTAATAGTAAACACCACCTTTTGAGGACGTAATTCAAATGCTGACGCGCCGTTAACCATTCACATTGCTTAGGGCTTTGAGAAAAGTGAATAAATTGTTGAATTTATCGCAATCCATCCGCGAGTTGTTGAGTCGTTTTACTTTAAATAACTCGAGACAACCGGAATCTCTAGGATACACCGTGGGAGCTGTAGCTGCATGTCGTTGTAGTCTGCACTGAACTGATTCCCTTTATTAAATTAGGATAGCCTGCCCCCCCCCGCTTCTTGTTTATATCATTGCATTATCTCTGCCTCCCTAACCCTCCTTCCCTGCTTTATGTGGCCCTGTAATGAGACAGTGACAGATTACTCAAAGCCCCACTCTCCCATATCTCACCCCCTCATCTCTCCCGACTCGTGCTGTGATAGAAGCTTGCAGTGGGGTTCATATTTTGTTTTAGCTCCCGTGTATGGATGTGCGTGTTGTGAAGTTTTGTGATCTCATGTGACACAGGCTGTGATGCGGTTCACAGGTGCGTTGCAGATTGTGTTTCTAATCCCATGTCGGGCTTTTAGTGCCCATTTGTAAGAGCGCACGTAGGTGGACATCGGCAGGGCGTTGCATCGTGGTGCTACCGCTGCAATGTTTTTATGTTGACGATGCTGTTGTTTAACTATCACCGATTTAGGCATGTGATTTTTCATTTCGCCTGCAGTGTTAAAAAGGGTTTTAGCTATGCAAAGGCTATGAGCTAATCATTTCCATATGACATGGGTAACATTCATCATCCAGGCAACATTCAAATAGAGTGCAAACCTCTCCAATGCATATCATTTCCCTTTTGAGGCTGACTTCTTCATACAATTTGCATCACACTTAAATGTCCCTTTTCTAAACAAATCTGTAATGGAGCTCCCCTCCACAGGAGACAGGTGACCCTGTATCCTTAGAGACCTGCCACCACAGCTATTAACTGTTTGCATAGGCAGCAGGAAGAGCAATGCATTGTGGACCTGCATCATACCACAGAAATAAAACTTAAAGTCTCTGTGATAAAAGTCTCTGTGTTTAAAGTCTCTGTGATAAAAGTCTCTGTGTTTAAAGTCTTTGTAATAAAAGTCTATGTGAGAAAGTATCTGTGATAAAAGTCTATGTGATAAAAGTCTCTGTGAGAAAAGTCTCTGTGAGAAAAGTCTCTGTGAGAAAGTCTATGTGATAAAAGTCTCTGTGTTTAAAGTCTTTGTAATAAAAGTATCTGTGAGAAAGTCTATGTGATAAAAGTCTATGTGATAAAAGTCTGTGATAAAAGTCTCTGTGATAAAAGTCTCTGTGATAAAAGTCTCTGTGAGAACGTCTCTGTGTGGAAAGGTCTCTGTGAGAAAGTCTCTGTGAGAAAGTCTCTGTGATAAAAGTCTCTGTGAGAAAGTCTCTGTGATAAAAGTCTCTGTGAGAAAGTCTCTGTGATAAAGTAATGTCTTTCCTAGAGTCAGCTTATTATTTGTGTGCAGAATCTCAATATGGGTATCTTGTAATCGTAACCGATGTGGAGACTGAAGTGAAATACTGTACGAGTGTTAGCTGTGACTCTGAAGGGGGAACAGGTCATCCAGATGTTGAGGCGTCGTTCATTCCCGAGGGTTAGATGTCTTCTTCGCGTGGCGAGGCATGCGAGGCCGTCGTGTGTGCGTGTGCAGGAATGAGTGAATAAGAGGCAAATTGAAAAAGCTCTCCGAATAAAGGTTGCGATCTAAATTGAGTCGGTTTCGCCGGCATCCGTTTGAAAAATGCTCGAGTGGAAAGAATACAAGTTCTTCAAACGCGTGCGGAAAGAGCAGATTTATGTTGTCGCATTCCGTCTCGTCGACGCGGCATTGCATTATCCTTTTGACCAGCGAGGACGGCGTCCTCGTGAAATAGCACAATACGACGGAGACTTGTGTTATTCGGCATGAGAAGACTTCACTTCCTGTGCGTATCTTTTTTTTAATGCGACTCGCAGCAGCATGAACCCGTTATTTAGAATGAATGAAATGCATGAAAGAAGGAAGCGTGTGTGACATATTCAAACACGTCCTCCTAATATCTCCATATTTTTTTAACCTAACTTCTGTTCACCTCTTTATTTTCATCATTCCTGCCTAAACTTTTATTCAGTTTACTGAAGCCTATCTCTGTCAATAGGCTTCATTTAACAGCAGCTGTCTAGTTAGGAATGAGGGGTCCTACTCTCTGTGGATGGGGGGGGGGGGGCGCCTCTCGTTGACCCGTGTCACAGCCATTAAAAGGTCTCGCTTATGTCTCTCTGTTTAATTTACGTCTGTGTGGTTCGTCGACTCTGCATAGTTTGTAACACATTCACACCAGTTGTTAGTCATTTTATGCATGATTAACAAACATTCAAACACATTCTCTGACACCCCCCCCCCCCTATCCCGGGTTCTGGTCTGGTCTGCTCCGCCCCTGGCTCGGTGCTGTCTCTCTGTCTTAGAGCACACATTCATTATCTAATCTTTGCTCCATGTTTAATTTACAACCTCGGCTGCTGCTGCCATATGCTCCTTTTGTCTCTGCCTGACACACTCCACGACTCGCTCTCAAGCAGACACACACACACACACACACTGCTGTGTGTAACCTTCAGCATCACGACAAGAAAGAAAACACAAACAGACGCGCACAAGAAAGCCTGCTCCCACTCCCCTTTAGCAACACGTCTCAACCTTCCCACCAGCTTGTGTTTCCACCGACACAGGTGTGTGTGTGTGTGTGTTTCTGACTATGTGTGTGTGTTTGGTGTCTGCTGTGGGGGGGCGTTTCAGCCAGTGTTGCTCTGAGGATGCTGACTGGCCAGTTTGAGGTGAGAGACTTCTTCTCTTCTCATCGGGTGCATCTCATGGCGAGGCTGTCGTGCTGGCGTGCAGAGCCGTCGCTGTTCTTCTTCTCCTGTCGATATTTTTGCACTGCAGCTGTAGTAGGGTGAGCCGGAGCAGGGATCGCAGACTAATGTTGTGTCACTGTGAAATATAAATGGGCTGAGCGCAGCCGTGCTGAGGATGAGCACTCGCAGGCCTTTTTACACATCACTGCTGTTTGAAGAGCCCCCGTCCCTCGTTCATTTCCATGCCGCTGCGCTCCTGCTGCGATGCAACCACCTACTCTTTAGCATTTGGGGAAATATAATGAGCTACAGTGTGACAGGAATTTAAATACGGTGGAGTGTGGAGGGCCAAAGATGAGGGGAGGGGGTTGGGGGGGGGGGGGCAGAGTGTGTTTCCTGTTTGCTTTGCTCAGGATGGCTGCTCAGATCTAGCCACTGGCGTTTCTCTCCCTCTTATTTCATGCGCTACTTTCCCCCGCGCTCTTGGCTAACATCACATGTTTTGAAATGACGTATTCGCACAGCGAGACACTTTCAGCGAGGGTAATTTTGTGTGTGTGTGTGTGTGTGTGTGTGTAAGACAGACACACAGAAAGAGTTTGTGGTTAGCAGAGCTTTCTCTCTGGCTCCAGAGGCCCTGGCCAAGTCAGCGGTGAGGTTTGGCTCCCTTCTCCCTCGTTCTCTTTCTATCTCTCTCTCGCACTGATCCTTCCACATAAGTGCTCTTTTTATTTTAAATACAAAGTGCCCCCCCCCCCCCCTCCCCCCCAGGAAGTAGATTACAGCTAGTTTTAATGGTCTGACTGTGTCCCAGGATAAACCCAAAGTGTTCCGTCTGGAGATTCCCCTGTTACATTGCACTACACCCAGTTCTTTCCTTCTCCCTTCCTTTCTTCCCTCCTTCCTTCCTTCCTTCTTGCTTTCCTCGTTGAGTTCCTGTTCGTGTCTAACAAGACAAAGACCCATTGATTTCGGAGGGAGTACAGGGAGTTAGGCATGATCGATTTTGTGCAGCTCGTAGACACGCCTCTCTCACAAGCAACTGAAAAGAGGAAGTGTGGAATAGTTGTGGTGAAAGCAGAGAACACAATGTATGTATGTATATATATATGTATATATATATATATATATATATATATATATAGTGTATATATTAGAGGGAGATGGACAAAGAGGGAACGCAGGTAGAGAAGAGCGATCAAGAAATGGAGTCTCTTAAGGTGCTGGGCTGCTGTTAATGCAGCTTTAAGACACATTATATGCCCCAATAGATCCAGATGGGGACACGTCCAGGTGGGCTTCAGAGAGGGGGGGGTGATGGTGTGTGTGTGTGTGTGTGTGTGTGTGTGTGTGTGTGCGTGTGTGGTGGTACATTTTATGGTTCGGCTGAGGTCTGCCTCCTGGAGCCTCCGTTAGTCTGGACTAAAGAAAAATGGCACTGGGGTGGCAACACATCCCAAATAGATCAGCGATAGAGGAATGACTAACAGTTCCAGTCCAGCTCCAGAGCAGTGGCTCCGAAGCGAGGCACAGGGCGCCATCCAAAGGGGTCCCAGCACGCCTTGGGATTGGTGGTTTTATTTTATTTGTTTTATAAGCCCTGATGTTATTTTTTGTTTAGTCAAAGCGCTGACGGCCCAGACCTGTGAACTCTTTTACCAGGTCCCAAATAGAGCCCAGTCCAGGCATGACTGAGTTACTGGAATGAAGCTGATCTTTTTTTTCTCCCGAACCCACTCTCTCTCTCTCGCTCTCTCTCTTCCTCCACCCCCCTCTCCCTGGCTCTTTTTCTTTCTCTCTCTGTCTCGCTCTCATTTCTTCCATCTGTCTTTCTATCACACTCTCTTATCTCCCTCTCTCGCTCTTTCTCACTCCATCTCTCTGTCTCCCTCATCCCCTTTTCTCTTTCTTTCTCTCTTCCTCCCTCCCCTTCCCTCTCTCTGTCTCCCTCTTTCCTTTTCTCTCTACCTCCATACCCCTTTCTCTCTTTTTCTTTCTCTCTTCCTCCCTCCCTCCCCCTTTCTCTCTCTCCCCTTTCCTTCCTCTATCCCTCTCTGTCTCTCTGTGTCTCCCTCCTTCTTTTTCTCTCTTCCTCCCTCTCTCCCTCCTTCCTTATCTCTTTCTTTCTCTCTCCCTGCCTCACTCCCTCCCTTGCTCTCCCTCCCCTTCCCTTCCTCTATCCCTCTCTGTCTTTTTCCTCTCTCTCTCTCTCTGTCTCTCCTTCTTTTTCTCTCTTCCTCCCTCCCTCCCCCCTTCCATCCCTCTGTCTGTACCCCGTCCTCGTCCTCTCAGGCTTGTCATCCACAGCGCTGCCTGTCATCCTGTGACAGCTATGGCGCAGAGCCTTTAAAGGAAGCCGCTTTTTTTTTTACGAGCAGACATAAAAACACATGGAGCCGATGCCTTTTAAAAAGACATCACACTTCCCAAGACAGCTTGCAGAGAAATAGAAGCAAAGGCGGGTTAGGGGCGGAGGGGGCGGAGGGGGCGGAGGCGGGTGACAGCTGGGGATGCAACAGCGTAGCACACAGGGTCATGAAAGAAATGATAGCGGCTCACCTTTCCTCTGTTGGATTGTACCGCCAGCTTTTCTCTTGTACATGCAAGCACACAGGAGTCTGCTGAACGAAAAAAGAAATCAAAGAAAATGGGGACTTGTGATATGGGATGAGATGTGTTTCTGAAACGTGCATTGTGCTTATCAGGGGTGTTTTTTTTATTTTGTATTTTTTGTTGTTTTGTTGTGGATATTATTGCACGGTGCATCTTGGTGGATCACAACCTGGCAGGCGGTCAGGCAGGGTTCAGGGCACAGTAGCCGGCCTCGTGTTTGGATGCCAGCCCCTCGTTCCCACAGAGAAACATCCACACCAGCTGGTGCACAGGTGGGCCCTAGAATCGCTGGCAGCGCAGCCGAGGGTTTGCAGATGTGATGACAGGAAAGGTGATGACAGTCTGCCTCAAAATGTGCTCGACACCGGTTGTCTTCATCTCACAACAGACGATTGTGAGACATTGACAGACGATGATAATGTGCCGTGATGTCTGAATTACAGCCTATATGGAAACACTGAACTGGGAACCTGTCGTCTACTGCGTGTTATTGTCGTAGCGATTGGCAGCTCTGATGAATATTTAAACATTAAGCATGCAATGATGTATTTCACACACACACACACACATACACATGCATGTGCACCTGAACACCCCCCCCCCCCCACACACACACACACACACACACGCACAGCTGTTTATCGCCACAGATACACACTTTGATAAATCCATCATGGCTTCCATCCTTCCAGCTGTTCACCGCCCTGCCACTATGCCTGTCTTGTTGCTAGGATACACACACACACACACACTGGGAGTAGATCCCCCCCATGTCATAAACATGCTGTTGGTGCCTTGTGCCTCTAAGGTGCAGGGACGTACACAGACAGACACACAACCTTGACACTGGGGGGCTCTATGTGGCCCCGTCTGCCTGCAGGAAGAGGAGAAATGCTTTTTCTACCTGCGGCATCGCCGCTGGTTTTCCTCACCCTGGGGTCGCATCCTTTACCTATTAGTCTAAAATATCATATTTTCATTAGCAGAGCTTTGTGGCGCTGCCTGGACAAGAGGGAGCGGGAGGAAGAGAGCAAATACCGTGAGAGGGTGCTATCTGTCTAGTTAGCTCCTTGTTGTAATAGCGAGGCGTCTCTTTAACGGCGAGGACGCGCCGACAGGAGCTCCCTCGTCCCTCTTTTTACCTCCCTGTTGTCTTCTGTCTCCTCTCAGTTCTTCCTCTGCTCATCCCCCGCCTCCCACTTGCGTCCCTCTCTATCTTCTTCTTTCATCCTTACCTGCCTCCTCCTTCCTCATCTGCATCTCTCTCATCCACCCGCCTCTCCTGTCGTCCCTTAAATCGCTGCCAATCCTTGCCCCCTCTCCTCTTTCGCCTCCACTCTTTCAGTTTCCCCTTCATATCTCACTTTCCCGCAGCAACAACAGATGAGATTCCCTTTTACAGAGCTTCTACTCCTTGACTCCCTTCATTCCCCCCCCCCCCCCCCCCCCCCCTCTCTGCCTTGGTTCTACTCTCTCTCTCTCTCTCTCTCTTGCTCCATGCAACATGCCTCATCACTTTTGCCCCCCTCCCCACCTCCCCGGGGACTTTGTTCTGCCTTAATCAGGAGCTAAAGTGTTGCATTCTCACCCAGACAATGCCTGCCATTCAGTGTGGGCCTGTGTAAATTGGTGTGCCCTGTAAGTGTGCCAGCGGGCATGGCATGCCAGCCTCGCTGTGCTAGTGGTAATCAGCCAATGCCTGCAGCTACAGGAGGCACCGCTCCACAACGCACACACTATTCAGCAGCGGGAGTTGGAAGGGCATAAACTTGCTAAAAAGGCTACCTTTGAAGCGCTGCCATACAACGGCATGGATGGCCAAAGCCAACGGCGTGCAGGGAGAGGGATTCTTTTCATAATCAGCCTTTTGCCTCTCATCCTAACTCGGCAGTGTCCTTTTCATCTCCTCCTTCTCTCCCCTGTGGTCTTGACTTGCATGCATTTCGTGGTCGGAAGCAGCCCTCGCTGTGTTTGGTAGCCGAATAGTGACAAGAGGGTTATGTGTTCGGTGGCTGCAGGAGGCCAGCAGCCTGTCCCTTGACCACCTGGTATCCTCTTTCGAGGCCTCCGCCCAGCTGGATGATGCTCGCCGTCAGACTGGTGTGTCACAGGCAGGCAATGCAGCGTTCCTCCCCACACCCCGCCACCATCTGTCTGCATCCACGATGGCACACACGCCCGCAGAAAGACAGAGGGAGAAGGGGGGGGGGGGGTTGACAGATATGCTGCATGTTGGAATGAGAGCGATGCCTGCGCATAGAAATGCTACATTCCTGGCTAGCGTAGCGTATTCAGTTAATGGGAAAAAAAAGACAAATCTATCCCCAACTCTGTGTGCATTCATATCGGTCTCCAACTCGCGTGCAAAGTGAGAGGAGCCAGGAGGAGAGGGAGGATGAAAGGGGGCGGACTAGCATACAGTAGACACGCAACTTGCAACATCCAAAGAAGAAGAAAGGCACCCGTGCTATCTATCCTCCTCAGATGGCTAGTTGGGCTTGTTAATCTATCGCCTGGTAACAGAGACAGCCTATCAACAACAGCCACGCCCCTCTGCACATGCTCATAGAGAGGGACTCATTTGGATCTTTGAAGGGAAATCACACACACACACCAAAAAAGAAATAAAAAATGTGCACGCACACACACACACACACACACACACACACACATATATAATACTCCCCACAAATCCTGGCCTGTCATTTGCTCTCCATTGTGTGGCTGTTGTTGCTTTCTCCTGGTGTGACTGCCAGCAGATGGCGAGCACTGAGCTGTCAGAGTCAGCCCGGGGCCCCCACACAGGCACAGCAGAAGCACTCGCTCATACAAAGAGTGTCCTATTGCACACGCAGCATATGCGCAGTGTCCGATAAATGCCGTTGGTGTCGGTTCTGTAAGTTCTGTTTGTGCTCCATTTCGTGCTGTAAAGGTACCTTTTGATTGGCCGTGGAGCCACTCTGCTGCAGGTGCCCCCCCATGACCCCACGCACCGTAATGAGTGTGTAATCGCATGAAAGGGCCGCCTCACCGCATTAGCATGTGTAAAGGCCAGTCTGTTTGTGTGTGTGTGCACGTGCAAGTATTTGGAATCGTACTTTTGCAGCCATTCTTTGCATTGTTGCGCAGAAAGCGTGTGTGTGTGTGTGTGCGTTTCGCCGTCATTGTGTGTGTGCGGAAGCAGGTGTCAGGCCTAATGGAGTGTGTCGGCGCAGTGTAAAAGCAGCTGCTGTGGACCAGCATCATGGGTGGGTGTGTGTGTGTGTGTGGTGGGGGGGGTCACCGAGAGGTGAAAGGTCAGGGTCGGGTGACAAGTGGGCTGTAGCTACATGACATTCCTCTACTCACTAATCATAACTCTGATGAATGGCTGCAAAGTGGCAGCTGGTAGACAGGAGTGTGTGCGCACGTGTGTGTGTGTGTGTGTGTGGTGTCAGGGGAGGAGGAGGAGGAGGAGGAGGAGGAGGAGGAAGGGGCGAGGAAAGGGGAGGGGATGGGTGGGATCTATTCAATCTCACACTCATTCGCATAAGCAGCCAGCGTGAGCGTTGACTGCACGGGGCTGTGATCCTGAAGGAGCTGTACATCAGAGGAGACAAGTACAACAACACAGGCTGAAGCTGCACACACGCGCACAACAAATGAGTGTGCATGCTCTCTCGCTTGCACACACACACACAGTTTGTTGTGTCTGCAGAATGCTGGGACTAATGACAGGCTTTGTGTTGTGTGTGTGCTCACTCAGCTGCCCCCTGGACACACTCTACCTACCCAGCAGAAAACAGCCCTTTGTCTCTCTTTCTCTCTCTCTCTCTCTCCGTCTTGTTCACACCGTCTCCACATTTTCTTGTCCCTCTGGAGGATCGACTTGTTTTGCTGTGCTCTACTGTATATATTTTCCTGCGGCCTGACAACAGATATATGAGCGCAGCAGCGTTTTTTGGCTGACACCAGCCTTTCATATTTACCGGTAAACGCAGTAATAAAGTATGTGCGTGAAAAAAAACACACACACACATTGATGCACACGCAGAGCCATTATTGAAGATGTTTGAATTTATGCTGTAAATGCGATATTATGTGTTAAATTATCGTAAATAAAACGGCTTCTATCTCCTGCAAATCGGCAGGGAGTAAAGAAATGTAAGTGGAAATGAAAATCAATGGAAATGTTTTTATTCTCCGAAGTGCTTTGACAGTTTTTCCCTCTTTAAATAGCTGATGTTTATTAAACTTGTATTTCAGACAGCAGTTTTAACCCTTTTGCCTTGACCTCTGTCTGACCTCCACGACCCCACATTCACGACAAACAGAAAATGTTTTTTGCCCGTCGATCATCAAAATCAATTACAGGGCGATGCAGGCATTCATTATTTTGTGCACTGTTTATTGTGGCAACAGCGGCGTGGTGACAGTCTGTCAGCTTTTTTAGGATGAAGCCAAGAAGGCTTTTGATATTTTCATTTTTCTTTTCATTTTGCAACCTCATGTCTCCCAGTTGTTGTCGCTGTGATCTTCCATGTTTGACTTTGTTCATCGCTGCTGACAAAATATTGATGTGAGCGTGCTAAGTGATAAGCCACACACACACACACACACACAACAAAAAAATCTAATCTGACACTGTTGTCGCATCAGCAGAAATCAGATCCATATCAGCGTTTAGGACTGCGTATGAAAACACTGGGTTTCATGTGATCTGTGTCTCCTTTTTTTTTTTCGATTGTGTGCAGTACGTTCCGTGTGTGAAATATTTTGAGTACTCTGTGTTCGAGTTTCAGAGAAAGCTTTTAATTTAACTTAACCTTTATTTAACCAGGAAGACCTGGTTAAATAAAGTTGTTCAAAGTCCATTTCCATCATTTCATCTTTGTCTATTCATTTCTGTTGAACACTGCATTTTACGCAAACACTCGCTTTGCTTCTGTTTTCTCCCTCCGTCCCTCCCTTTTGATTTTGTTAGCCCACAATGAGCAGCCTCTCTGTCAGTGTGTTTATGTTCCACTTATCCCTCCTCCTGATTTGCGCCCGTCGGTCTTTCCTTTGGCCTCATATCTAAATGCCATCAAAGGGAGCCGAGCGCAGCGGAGATTGTCTGTTCATAATGTCACAGTGCTGCCCGGGGGGGGGGGGTGTTTGCTGTTGACCCTGATGTCTGTCTCCAAACTAGCTTTTCTTGCTACATGTATATACCTTCTAGCCATTAGCAGTGCACGCAAACAGACCTTTTCAGTAACGATCTGGAAGCATGCATAATGTCCTACTACTGCCGTACTTTTGTCTTGTCCAGCAAATCAAACGTCCACCTCACCCTGTCCTTTGCATCGCCCCCCCCCCCAACACCAGCCACTCTCCGTTCCTCCCTCACTACGTCCATGTGTGTTCTCCTGGGTCGTCCTCTAGTCCTGCTCCCTGGCAGCTCCATCCTCAGCATCCTTCTACCTTCTACCACAATGTTCTACAATAGCGGTTATTGTTTAAATGTAATTAGAAATCACACACCAATATGAGATGGCATTACACGGGATTGTTTAAGGTGCATCTGCAAGCAGTCTGTGTGTTTTTGTACGTGTTGTTAGACCCGTAATGAAAAGCAGACGGTCGGGTCAGCTTGTTTTTGCTCTTATAGCCGGGCCGAGCAGGAAGCAGCCGATCAATAGTGTTTAGCATATTCCTATTCCAAACAGCACTGAGGAAAGTTGTGCGTTCGTGCATGTGTGTGTGTGTGTGTGTTTATCCTCGCATTTGTACGTGATATTGTCTGCATAGCTCTTCTGAGATTGTATTTTATTTTTTCTAAATGCACTTAATCCCCACGAAGGAGCATTTCCTTTGACTCTTTAACAGCCTTCCCTTCCTTTGATCCGGACGCACATGTTTTACAGCCACGCCGTCACTGGCCTTTCGAGCTGCAGGATGATGGCGAGGTTAGAGCTCTTTGAACGAGCCGCTCACCTCCAGCATCTTATCGTAACGCTGGCGACCTCTCAGCTGGGGCTTGATGGTGAAGATGGTGCCGACTGTGTGTGTCTCAGCAGCAGTTCCGAGGAGACCGAAGCAGATTCTGGGTTCCTCCAAGGTCGCGCCCCCACGTCAGGGCATCCCTCATCTTTCTGCACATGACATTTATTAGCATTAGAAGGGTTTTATTTGAATGAATGTGGTTATTTTACATGCATTTTTCACAATTTGTAGCCAAGGGGCTAATATTCTAGCTGTGTTTGCACTGAATGTTGCTTCCTGCTTCATCCATTCAGTTAGACAGATACTAAAATCACTTTTTACATTAACGAGTCTCAGTTTAAAGTAAATGACCTTTGCTGAAGATGCCTGACAGGACAGTGAGTGCACGCACAAGCACCTCTCACTATTGATATGAATATATTAGCCTTACTATACGGCTTACCTCAGATCAGCTTCGGTCCGAGGCTTCTTTCTGTCGGGCATCCGATCCTGCTGCCCTCGACTGACACGAGCTTGACCTGTGTTTGGGCCCCGGGCCTCCTCACGGCTACTGTATACGCTTGTGTGTATGTGTGTGTACAGATACGTGTGTTTCTGTGCGGTGGGGTGTAATTTGAGCCCTGGGCTTGAACAAGACTGCTGCAGAGTTCATCCAGGCAGAAAATCCAAGACATGGAAGCTGAAGGGTGGGCAGGAAGAGGTCGGAGAGAGAGACAGAGAGTAATGGACAAAGAGTAGCAAGGCTCTTTTAAACTTCGTCTCCGTGGAAGAGAGATGTCAGTCTGTGTCAGCTCGCTCCAATAACCAGCCTGTAGCAGGAGAAACGGATCGCTCCCTCGCTCTCTCCCGCGCTCTTCCTCGCTTTCGCTCCCTCCTGCGCCCTCCCACACCATTTTCTACTTTCTTCCCTCATATCTCTTGGTCGTAGCTTTAGTTGAGAAAAGCAGAAACGCTCCGCTGCTCAGGGGAAAACAGCAAGACCAAGCGCTGGTCTCTAACGGGCAGGCGATGCACAGTGGTAGCCTTTCTCCTGATCGCACTTTGGGTTGAGTGATGGGTCACTTCAAATGTTGCAGCGTAAGCTCCCGAAAGGCAGGCCATGATGCCGGTGCTCCCGCGCCATTTTCTCCGGTGTTTTGAGGAGGCCGGGGCACACAGCTCCTCAAAGAACGAAGGGATCAACTTCTCAAATCCCCTGAAAATGTCAGCCACGTTTGAGGAAATGCCAGTAGAGCTGAGAACACACGCATTGTTCCGAGCTTAAGCACACACACACACACGCAGATGCTAACGCAGGGGCAAGAGGGACAGCGGGATGTAGGACAGATTTCCTGTGGGTAAAGAAACCGTCCTCCATGTTGAGAAAAAAAGTAGAAAATCACTTCTTAGCTCTGAAGGAGTTTTTTTTTCATTCCCAATGATGATCATGTTGTAATCTGTAACATTTTGACATGAATAAATGTCTGCTTTGCAGCTTTCTAGCATACGATTATGCAACAGACTCGGGATTAGCAAGAAGACAGAGCAATAGCTGCATGTGGCCCCAGAACACACACACACACACAGCGATGATTACACGGAGGCTTTGAGCCACTGTGAACTATTTAATGACATTATTAAATTATTTGCTCCCTTGTTCCAGCAAATTAGATAAGATGGAACACTTTGCAATCACACGATTAATATGAAAACCCCTCATTTGTAGATCCTCGGTTGCATCAGGTGATCTCATCTGCAGCCGCTGGCGTTGTCTTCTGTTCCCATTGATCTTCCTTTGCCCCGCTGACTGGCTTATCGACATCCTCAAGTATTTCCTGTCTGTACTGTCGGCAGTGTTTATGGATGGCCCTGCTCCCTGATGACACACACACACACACACACACACTTTTGACCGCTTGCTATCGATATCTTATCTCTCTTTCGATTCTGTCTTCCTCCTTAGCGAATCTGCCAGGTGTTAAAGTGAAAATGCTGAGCAGGGCTGGAGAATCGATGGGAACAGGCATGTTGGAAGTCGTTTCCCTAGGGAGACCTCGATGTGTGTGTGTGTGTGTGTGTGTGTGTGTGTGTGAGTGTGTGTGTAGCAGGATGGTCACGTGCGACGACAGTGCCAGCATCACTTCCAGAGGTTGACGGGGAAGTGACTGAGGAGGTCATGACAGTCTCAACCGTCAAGCTCCTCTTTCTTTAACAATCGTTCACGTGCACGCGCACGCTCACTTTTCTCTGTGCAAGTCTGCAGGTCCTTTTCTCTTTACTTCATTTTCAGATTTGCACTGGGCTGTTGATGCCTTGCGTTCCTTTGAGGGCATGTAGCAGTCCACTTGCTGCAGACAAGCTCGCTCCACGTCCTGCATAATCATTGTCCATCACCAACTTCCCCCACAGTGATGACGTCACATAATGCTGAGCTGTTGAACGTATCTCTCCGGATGCATTCACTGCATTGACCTTTCACCTCCAGCGCTGCGTCCTACATGATCCCGGTCCATTCAGAGGGCACACGTGGGCATTTCAATTCAGACAACGTTGCTAAATTTAAAAAACAGAAATGTAGTTTTGGTACTATTGTGCCTTTGGTCAGCAATGATTATAAAACCGTTTCTATAAACGCATGGTCTTCCGATGATGAACCGGAATTACAGGACATTTGTTCTGACACCACCATTGATATTTATTCGTCTTGTCTCGTTGTCTTCCGTTTATCTGGTCCGGGTCGTGGGGACATGCCCAATGTCTGAAACACCTTTAACTGAGTTTTTAAAAATTAGTTTCTGCAGACATTCATGCGCCCTTTGATCTGATTTAGCATGTAGCACCATCGAAAGTTCAAAATGTTAATGCGCCGCTACTTTGACTAAAACGACACGCCTGCAAGGCCTCTGCAGTTTCCTCGTGTTTAAGGCTAAATAGCAAGCGTCATGCATGATAAATAAAACTGTCGAATCTGACGACTCTACCTTGCTAAATGTCAGGCCTGTTTAAGATGTCCTTGTGAGAATATTAGCATGGCAGTGTTAGCATTTGGCTCAAAGCTCTGCTGTGTGTAATTACATCCTCCCAGAGCTACGGCCATGGCTGCAGACATAATTCTGTCATGCTCACGGCTGTCTAAGTATCACACCCACAGTTGTTATGAAGTCTAACATGACATTCCAGGAGTAACTAACCCTAAAAACAGGCATAAATAAGTCATTTGAGAGGAATGATTGAAGCCGCTAAATGCACGCCGTAAAATATTGGCATCCCCGGGCTGTTATTTCGGGCTGGTGTAAGGAGCGTCAATCTGCTTTAGAGGACGAGCGAAGCTGTAACGTGTCAATAAATTACAAAGTATAAAGGAATTAAATGACACAATTATTGGCCTTGGACTGACTGAGCACTTCAGATGTTCATTGCTCTCTCTGTGGTGCCCTTTTCTCCTACCGCAGGTGATAAAGCACGAAGAATTCATTAAAGTAAGACCCTCAAATGTTCGACAAGAAAAAAAAACAGCAAAAGAGAGGATGACATTCTGAGAAGTTAGGAAATCGATCCTTGTGTTTGTGGTGTGTGTGTGTGTAGAAGTAATCCTCGGCATGACTGACTATTTACCTGTTTTTCTGGGGGGGGGCTGGCTTACATCTGGCTTGCTAGGGACATAAACTGAGGATCATCTCGCCTGTCTGATGAGGTTAGAAAAGAAATCCAACAATACATCCCAGTAAATGAACCCTGTACTTGGATAGCACAGCGATTACAGGCAGTGCATTAGTTTGAGTAAAGGGTGACCTTACTGAGTGAGGTCTCTTTTAAATGGGGTTTAACTGCTGGTGTGGCGAGGTAGCTATTAGGGCTGGCGTAGAGGGTGTGTGTGTGTGTGTGTGTGTCTGTGTGTGTGTGTGTCACAGCTTCGCTTGTGTTTGCCTACTCTGTAACTGCAGGAGGAAGCATTCGTGCAGCTTGATGCTCACAAACACCTGCATGTGTCCAAGCGTGAGAACGCACAATAAAAAAAAAAAGAAAAAGCACAATCCACCCCCAACCCTGATGACAAGTCATTAGGAATATTTCTGTGTTTTATTTTTAGACGTGTGTGTTTAGGAGGGGGGGCGGGTCTCGTCAGTCTTCAGGGCCCTCCTCTGCTCTGTCGCTCTTTGTCTCCGTCTCCAGCTGAGAGTTATGTATATTTCATAAGCCCAGGTTTGCCTTTTTGTCTTAAGATACGTTGCGCCTCCTCTGCCTGTCTCTCCACCACTTGTCAATTGTGGGAGCCATCACAGCCTCTTTTAAACTCTCTCTCTCTCTCTCTCTCTCCTCTCTCCTCGCTCCTCTCTGACAGCCACCCTCCGCTTCTCCCTCGGCTTTTCATGGTCAGCGTGTCTCTCTCCTGAAGGCTCATCCCTCTTTCCTCTTTCAGCTGTGGAGGGGAGCGGAGCAGAGCACATCCAAGCAGACACGGGCTGTCAGGGAAAACGCTCTCTCCGTCTCTCCCTCTCTCTCTCTCTCTCCATCTTTGATTCTGTCTGTCTGTTTCATGGCTCTGCCACTTCTGGGAGGGGACGCTACTTTACCCAGCGCCCCCCCCCCCCCCCCTTTGGTCGTTGTCTTTTTATAGCAAACATCTGAGTGCTGTGACAGCAGCTAAAAATGGCTGCACCAGTGATGAGCTGCATCATCAGTTAATTTCTATGTTTGTACCGATTTCTTCTTTATCGTTTAGATGCGATTATTATGTCATGCTGCTCCTGCAGCCTCAACACTTGAGGGAGATTAGTAACATTTAAAGGGCACCTCTTAGTAGAATGTGAATCCTGAGTTGTCTGTAATTAGTGTCGGGGCTCATATCGAAGTCGCTCATTCAATCAGTTGTAATTAATTAACTCTAATTTCTACCTTTCAAAGGTAAATAGTCGTGCACAATTCCCTCTTGTGCTTCTCGCATCATAAATATGCCCTTTTTCTCTTTCAGGAATCTTCTGCTGCTGGGATTGCGGCTGGAGTCGGGCCTTTGCAACCTCTGGTCGACCACGCTGGTTCTGACCCGGTGACCTTGGCGCCAGAGACGTCGGACCGAGCCGAATGCCCACTTTCCAGTCAGTATAACGCTCTCAAAGGAACACTCTCCTCTCCCGTTTGCGTGTTTCGGTGTTGCCTTCTGTCTTCCACATTGTGCATCTGTTTCTGTGGCTAACTGGAGACGAGGAAATCACCTTCTCTTGACGGGACGAATGAGACGACGCCCGAGGGGGGGGGGGCTCAAATGTTCCAACTGAAGGGTGACTAAACATGTTTGGAGTCTCATCCTGCTGTGACTTCTTCAACCACACCCCCACCAGCATTGTATTTGTTGTATTTACATTCAGAAGATATCTCACTCAACCCAGACTGACTCATCACGGTCCACGCTTTGGCATCGCGGTGTCGGCGTTTCACATCCTGCTGTGTATGACCAGAAGTGACCGTTCCTATTTCCCTGCATCCCATGCACGGTATCCCAAATCCTTCCAAAGCGTGCGCACAAAGACTCCTGAGCGTCCCACCGCTGACTCTTCACATGCAAATAAATGGCTACACATCATCTCTTGTTGATGTTTGCAAAGCAACGGCTTCTGGTTTCTGCAGCCATTGTGCTCATTTCAGTGTTCAACCAAATGAGTAAGAGAGTTGTTTGAATGCTGTTGAGGAAGAAGATGGTACTTAAGAAGTCACGATGAAGCAGGGACAGGATCTCGTGTGTGTGTGTGTGCGTGTGCGCGTGCCCTGAGGGAGACCATCACTACATTTATAGCGCAGTGCGATTATCTGGAAAGTGCTTCTGTCTCCTCTTATCAGCTCTTAGGTGGGGTTTCTGCTGCCCCCCCCCCCACACACACACACATCTAATTTTAATGTTTACACTTATAAACAGACGATTTGCAAAACAAATGTTCCTAAATTGCCGCCCTTTTTATGTTAACTCTCTTCTTCGGCTCCATCTTTGTCTCTCAGTCGCTGCTGCCTGCGGCTCGGGCCTCTGTCTCTTTTCTCTGAGGCTATTTGTGTTTCGCCGTGAGGGCGCCTGTGTCGTTTACAGAAAGTCATCTCGCGTGGTGATTCCACCTGAGCCCACACACACACACACTCACATACCAGGTCAACCACAAAACACGAGAAGACACTTGGTTAACAGGGGGGGGGGGGTCACACACTCCCCGTGGTCTAGCGCGAGATGGAAGCAGACTTTTTACGAGTTATTTTACTACCGTCTTTCTATCATGTGTGTCGCACTTTGGCTCGCACCGGCATGACACGACCCGTTTCCTTCTCTCAGAGCTGAAACGTGACACGAGACACCGCTTGCACCGTTCGCACAGAATAGAGTGGAGGGGTGAACAATCAGTCGTAATCTGGGGGGGGGGGGAGTTGGGTTTCAATAATCGACCACCGGTTGATGATACCAGAAGGTTGATCTTCGCCGTCCGCTTGTGAATATTCAATGGCTGCAATTCAAATGTTTTATTTCACCAGTGCTTCTACTTTGATGCTGACATTGAACATTGCTATTTGTTGTGAGAGTAGGAAGGCGTTTGACGTTTCGTTCATTCGTTTTCTTGAAGCACTTCTGCATGTCTTTGGCTGATTCAGAGTCTTCGGATCAGCTGATGTAGGTTGCGTGGGCTGTGTGGCGGGAGGAAGCCTGGGAACTCCGCAGGAACCTCCAGCAGGCATGAGGAGAAAATGCAAACTCCACGTCAGGTGCTCGGGGGGGGGGGGGGGGATTTGAACCCAACGCTGTTAGAAGATGGCCCCTAATTTAACATGTCCAATGTCCTACCATGTAGCAGCCCATCCAGGGCCTCTATCAGACAGGAAGCAGACCTAAAGTGCGCAGGAAGTGACATCAAATGAATTTGTGCTGTGAAATGCAGTGTGTAGCCCCTTTCTGCTATGCTGCTGTGAACATTATGCCCCCCCCCCCCCTTCCTCTTCCATCTTCCTACTGAACAAATGCATTTGTGTGATGCGTTGACGACGAGGCCGCCTTGAGGCAAGGTGCGAGCGAGCTTTGATTGCCACGCCGCTGCTGTACTTGGCAGCCTTCCGCGCTTGGCTGCTGGCCAGTTCAATACAATTACAATCACAGCCGTGGGAGCATTGAGCACCACTGAAGACGGGGTGTGGGGGCCGGTCGGGGCGCAGAGGGGGGGTAATTCACAGTATTTGACTGTGGAGGATGTCTGTCTGGGGGATCAATGTCTGAACTGTTGCTTTAGCTGCTGCAGTTAATGTTTCACATTAAGAGGGCTGCATGGAGAACAGAGTAGTTGGGTTCAATCCGCAAACAGTCACACACACACCTACATACACGCACACACACACACGCACACACACGAAAGAGGCTGAACCGAGGTACAGAACGAGAAGAATGGCGAATGGAGAGATGATAGGGAATGCGTTTGGTCGGAGGGATCAGACCAAACACTCCGCTCCTCGTCTAGTCTTCTTTTCTTTTGTGCCCCTCTGTGGAGATGGAAAGAGGGAGGGATAACCTCAAATGAGAGGGACACGCTTACTACGATGTGTCTGTCCAGGTGTGTGTGTGTGATTGAAATAGCACTGGAGACAGGAGTATTCCGGGCCACCTCCCCGTCCTCTTTTATTCGGGTCAGCATGCATGCGAGGACGGCGTCAGCCAACAAATGTCAACTCGCTGTCTTGCCTTTTCTTCAGGAGGAGATTGAGCTGGAAGTTCTGTTTGTTTTTATCCATCCATTTCAGTGAACCGGTAATTTAATGATCATCGGATTTGAGAGAAACAGAGCCCTGTTCTGCAGCATGGCGCCAGTCCTGGCGGGCACGAGGGGGGGGAATTAGTCAGGAGACAGCGGGTTTGGCGGCGTGCCACGGTTATTAGCGACTCAAGGGTGGCCACGAGGTTATGCCCCAACTCCGGCGTCCACCGTGTTTCGGAGCCTTCCTGTTAGCCGACATCCAGAGATCCTCTCCTCTGATCACACTGACCTTATTGTGCAGTCACTTCTGGGTGATTTGTGGCTTCGAACACATTCCTCACCCCCCCCCCGAACGGCGGTGAGAAAGGCCACTAATGCCCCCCCCCCCTCCCCTTTCACTCCCGCCCTTCCTTCTCTCATCTTCCTTCCAGATGGTTTTGATTTTGTGACTTTGGTTTTCCATCCAGAACCTGGGAGCCAGAGAGAGAGAGAGTCGACTTCTGGAGAGACCTGTGCATTCACAGCCGACGGAGCGCGTCATGACTTGGCCGTAGCTCATCAGCAGATACATCAGCGCTAATAGATGTGAGCTGTCGCTGCTCATGGAGTAATAAACCTCTCCCCAGTTCATCCCCTTAATTATTTCCTTCTGCCGGATTGCACGAGTTGCTCTAAATGACGAGCGTAAGGCCAATCGAAGAGTTGCGTTATCATCGCACGCGTCGCGGCGAATAAACTCGGGCTTTCTGCGGACCAAAGAGTTCCTCCCGCGTTTCTCGGAAGAAGCGGCATTCTGGAGAGGCTGCCCGACGTGAGGTTCACACTCGGCGGCGTGCGGCGAGGGTCGGGTTTCGGGCGTGTTTGTGCAGCAGCCCTGACAAAGATAACCACTTAGTGAGAGTCTTGTCTCTGACCCGGGTTTCACCAGGAAGCAGGTGTTTTAAGCAGGATTAATCCCGACTGCCTGCCTGCGCGCTCACGGGGCTAACAGCAGGCTATACTGCATGAGCATGTGGACCCGGCGCTTCTTTATTGACGGCACATGCACAAGACAGGCAAAAAAAAAAAAAAAAAAGAGAGAGAAAGCATTTCATGGTCTACATCTGAACAATATTTTATTCATCTTTTTTCTTTTGCTCTTTTTTCATGCCTCTCCC
>NW_027180698.1:0-48713 GCF_040956055.1 Brachionichthys hirsutus | reverse complement strand
GCCGGCCCCGCGGCAAAGTCGAGCGCTCCGGGACGAGAGGGGACGACGGGAAGCGTCACCGTCAGCCGTCGTCTCTCTTTGTCGAATGTCGCCGCTCCTTCGTCTTCGTCCACGGGGTAGGCTAGCGGCAGCTCCAGCCGGTACGCCGGTTCCTTGGACTCCAGCAGCAGCCTCCCCTCTCTCACCTCCAGGCTCGCGTCCCTCGCTGCCCTCAGGAGCGGGAGGTCAACGGTCACCACGATCTCTTTGGGCCTGCAGCCTCTGATCGCGTCTCCGGAGCGAGCGAAGTCCTGCACGTCGGTGGAGGATCGGTACTTCACCGCGTGGCTCGGTCGGGTTGGAGCGGCGCCGCGGCTTCTTGTCTCCGGGGGCTTCGTGGTAGCAGCTTGCCCGATCGTTGGCTTCTCATCCGGGTACGGGAACGCGAGGGGGTCGGGCTCCTCCATGGGTCTCTTCTTCTCCTCGTACCCGGGTACGGGCCCCCGGATGACACACGGCCGCGGGGTCCCTTTGTAGCTGGCGCTGGACTCGCTTGCGTTGTTTTCATCCAGAGTCACGTCGAAGGAACTCTGGATTCCTCGCATCGCGGTGCTCGCCACCACGTCCATGAAGCTGGCGCGTCGGTTTGCCATGTGGAGAGTTTCCGGGTGGAATATGACGTCGTAGATCACCATCTTGTTCCCTTTGGGGTCTCTTTCTGGCCTCCCCGGGTGCAGGAAGTGGGGCAGGGTCCAGCGCCGCCCCCCCGCTGCTGGCGCGCTGGAAGGCGGCTCAACCCTCTCATTGGAGCAGATGTTGATGAAACACTCCTGCTTGCCGTCCACACTCGTCTTGAGGCACCGGAATGGTTTCGGGTGGACAAATTCAACGTCCTGTCCTCTCTCCCGCTCCATAATCTTAATCTCCTCTTCATACCTTTTCTGGTTTTCGGGGTCGGATAATTCTTTGGCAAAATCCGTAAAAATTCCCAAAAATTTCTCGTCTTTGAAAGCTTTTGACAATTTGTCCATTTCCTCCGCTGTTATGTCCAGGTCTTTCAGTTCATGTCCGAGTTCCATTCTGTAGATAACGAGGAAAAACAAAATACAAATCCGGTGGATGACGTTAATCTCTCAAGAAACTGTCGTTAAAGCAGCAAAAATAATCCGGGAGAGAAATTAGCTGAATGTAAAAGAGTGCAAAAAGTCGTCGTCACCGTAATCTAGTAGAATCGGGAGCTGTTCAGCATCAGTTCAGCTGCTGTGTTGATGTAACTATGGCAACAGTCAGTGGTGCAACATGAAAATACTTCCCTCAGAAACAAGCGGACAAGCTTTGATGAATAATTTACAAATACCAGCCGGAGTATCTGTAATTATGGAATTAATTCAAACACGGTTAAAAGCCACGACAAACGTAGCTGAGCGTGTTAAACAAACATTTTAAATATTTTGATTAACGAATAATAATGATAATTAACGAAATTTGTGAGGACACAGTAAGTAAATACATTTAGTCTGGGTTTTATTTATTATTATTTAAAAATGTTGAAGATAAAGGCACCTCGAACTGTATTTGACAGCAGTTTAATATTACAAAATAAAAAAAAGTAAAGTAAATGTGCAAACGGGCATCATGTAAGAAAAACATAAATAACAACTTATGTCTATAAAAAATGAAATTGAATCGAAATGTAACAATGTAAACACCAGAAATATGAAAATAATAAAAAAAATGCAGAAGGGTGCAGAACACAGCAACACAATAAAGTCCTCATTGTCCTGTTCTTCTTGTATTTATTGAGGGAGTTCAAAAACAGGACAGAGACGCTGACAAATAAGGAAGCAAGATGTTTGGCAAACAGCGTTGTTTGTTCCCGGCTGAGGAAACCAGCTCTCGACCATTTAGTCTTTGCCGCTGGCAAACTGTGAAGGAATGCCCTTTATATTTAGTTACACAACACAGCTTGTCACACTTTCTGCAACCACATAGACAATTGTATTTCAGTAAGAATATAAGTGTGACTCTTTTACCATTCTATTAAAATAGACACATTTTGTTTTATTATCCACAAATCTATCTATCTATCTATCTATCTATCTATCATCATGTTCATATTTACAGTAGCTATCCTGTCTAAGGATCAAATTGTGACCAATAATAGCGTTGAAAGCCCTTCACAGAGCCGTCTCCACGCAGGATGGCCCTCTCCGAGTGATATAACGCCTTACTTCCCTTCCATCTTCCTCAGATCGATGCACGATGAGAACTGGGAAGAACCGGGCATCCCGATAGGTCGGCGGACTGTCACTGAGTGCCAGCTGGCTGGAGTCGGAGCGGCGGCACGGCCCCTCCCCGCAGCGGGGCTCAGACAGGTTGCTGCTGCGGCTCCTCCACAGGGCCACGGTGCAGTGGGAGCCGTGCATGCGACAGAGGGAGAAGCGGGACGTGCCCGGCGAGAGGTGGGAGTGGAACAGCGCTCTGCGGCAGGAGAATATAGAGGAACAGCTGGAGCTGGTGGCGATCCTCCCCCTGCCTCCTCCTCCTCCTCCTCCTCCTCCGTCCGGATTGCTGCATTGCTCACAGTTGTCCTGGCTCTGCAGGGCGCCGTAGCTCCGAGATGTTCGGCTGCTGTCTCGGAGGAAGCAGTTTGACGACGCGCTGCGCTCCACGTTGAGCAGCATGGCCTCGGAGTAGCTGGGAACCACATGGCGGTTGCAGCGTACGTGCCACTCTAACTCAGTGCTATCCAGCGTGTCTACTCTGGGAATAGCACAACCGGCGTCGCTCCCCAAAGGCCTGCCCTCGTCTGAGGAGGGGCTGCTGCCGTGCCTGTAGTCCAAGCCGAAGAGCTTCTCTACGCGGTAGTGCGCGTAAGCAGTGCGGTACTCTATCAGCACTCTCAGCGGCCAGGACAGCGTCAGCAGAGCGGCCAGCCAGAAGGCCGCCTGAGAACTGTACCAAGGCATCCTCTCCGGATCAATGCAAGCGATCAGGCTCTCTCTGAAGTCCGTGTTCTTCAGCTGCATGCCCTCCCTTGCTTCCATGTAGTCGTCCAAGCCCTCACTTTCGGAGAAGAACCTGGCCCTCTGGTTGAGGTAGTCATTTTCTGGACCGGCTTCAGTGAAGCTGAAGCATTTGGTGAACCGTAGCCGCGTTGCTCGGCGCTCCTCCAAGCCTCTGAGGTCGTGCGACACATCTTTCATCCCACAACGGCTGTAGTCGAACTCCCCCTCGGCGACATGGGTGTTTACCCTCTCGTGGTACACCTGGGCGGTCGTGTAGGCGTCCCCGTTGCGGTATCGAGTGACTTGCCTAGTCCGCCGGACGAAATGGTAGCTGACGGCCTTCCACCAAATGCACGGTTGGGCCTGTCGCATGCGCAGGACGCGCTCATACACGCCGCCTACGTCCGCTCTGCACTGCAACTTGTCCCCGGCTCTGCAGTGCCAGCACTCCACCATGTACGCAACGTAGAGCATCACCAGGAAGGCCAGAGGGAGGTAAATGTAGCCGTCCGAGCAGGGGCTGTCGTGGTAGATCATCGAGTGCCCTCCCATTCCGACGCCAGAGGCCCCCCTCAGGGAGGAGGGGAAGGAGGCCGTGAAAGAGGAAGTAAGAGCCGGGTTGAAGCTGATCTTAGTGACACGGGTCAGCTGGCACCAGGCCACCACGCCCAGGCAGCTGTACATGAGACAGGAGAGCAGGAGACAGCGCCAGTGGGACGTCCGGCAGACGCAGGCCCCCAGGGACTGCGTCACTGGATGCTGCTGCAGCAGAGGGAGAGAGAGCGATAGACCGATGAAGAGGAGGCACTTATCGTAATGAGCCCCTGAAATGAAGCAGTGACATCACGACTTGCAGCAGAATCGGTCGGTGCTGCGTTATATGCTGTGAGTTACCGCTGATACGTTTATGGAGTGAAATGATTTATGCTGACAAGCAGCCCATTTATTACTGAGCTCACATAAATCACATAAATACTCTCATGTACACATTTTATTTCTTATCTATGGCTGGCTACTTATTTAATATCACACAACGAAGAGTCAGTAAACACAAAACGGTATGATGGTCCAAACGCAAACATTTAAACTTGCACTCATCGGACAAATGAACGCCTACAGCCATGGTCTGCTTTTGTGTTTGGTTTGTCAGTGAGTCTGTTTCCATCTAACTTCTCTCTGCAGCTTCCTTCCTCCCTATTCAGAGAATCAGGAAACATGTTATTACAATGCATGTGTAATCTAAATTTAATAGGCATATATGATGCACTTTATATGAGTTGGGTTTTGCAGAATTTTTGCATTTTCTTGCACTTTTCAAAAGTGCTTATTTATCTGAACTATTTCAATTCAATGCTTTTTTTTGTTTGGGTCTAATTTAGTAATAAGATAAAGTCTGGCATGTGTTCACAAACCTCCTCCTCTCGGACGTCGCTTCCAGCCGGTGCCTCCTCTACCTCCTCCACCTCCTCCTCCTGCTCCTCCTGCTCCTCCTGCTCCTCCTGCTCCTCTCCCTCGGCATTACCGGGAGCGCTGGTCGCCGTGTCCTCCGCAGGTCCCAGATCAGAGGAGAGCATGCTGCTGCACTTCTCGCATGTCAGAGAGAGATGATAAAGGCACCGTTTTCCTTCCTCAGCGTGCTCCCCCCTTTCGAGCCCCTTCCAGCCTCACTCCGTGTGGGGCCGGAGCCAGCAGGCTGCTGCTGCTGCTGCTGCTGCTGCTGCGCCGAACCGGGACCCCGCGGAGGTCCGGTCAGACCGGACTGAGGGGGGCGGGGTTGAGGGATTTCACCGCAGCAGAGGCAGCAGAGGTTAACCATGATTGGGAGAGTGAAAGCTTATTCTCAAATACCTGTTTGATGACCTGACATAGTGTTTATCCGGGTATTCACGCAGCTCTCCAGCGTCGAGAAGCAGACAGGAAGTGCGAGATGCTGCGTGGGGTCTGAGGTAAACCCTGCCAGCAAAGGGCGCCAATCCGAGAGAGTTTATTATTTTGATGGCAAACTTCTCAAATTTAAATAATCATTTAAGACATCTAAACCGCGACATTACCCCATAATCTTCCACAGAAGGATGGATAGTGTCGTCGGAAGTGTAGTCGCACGACTTTTATTTTGAAGGCTGAGTTCGGTGCATCATTGAAACTCTTCCGTGTGACCAAACGAGCTTTGTGTATCACGGATTCAAGGTTAGCTAACGCCAATCTAAATACTTCAAAGCATCATAAACAGACGCATGACATAAATATTGATGCTTATTGTGTTGGGTAATTTTAACTTTACTATAATTACATTTGAGCCTTCGGGCTAGCTTCAAGCTAACGTTAACTGCGTTTCATTCGTGACCAGCGTATCGGACGCGCGCTTCCGCGCATGAGGTGTTGTTTCTTTTTGAAAACAAAAACAAAAAAACAAATCGTGATAAACAGACAATAGCTGTTTCATTAGCAGAACTTTGTTGCCTTGTGTCACACTTGAAACTCGTAGATAAGGTTAATTGGCCACAATATTTGACCAAGTTAGGTCTTAAACTGAGCATAATTTTAAATTCACTCTATTTTCTTTAATTGAATTAATTAAGTCTGCAAATAGACCAGCGTACAAATCTAGAGGACAGCTTCTGTAAGTGTCAGCTGAATTAAAACACCGTAGCTGCTGTCCTAATGGCATAAAAGTCATTTTTGCGGGTCTCGTAATCAAAAGAACTTTTCACCCGTGTAGTCTTAAGTCATTCAGGTAGGATTCAGTTACCGGTATGTGGTAAAGCATTCATTCAGACACACGTTCAGAAACACTGGCATTAAATGCGATCCTTTGTGTCCTTCAGAGGGATGTTGCGACGTCCCGATCCAAACGATTCCGAGGCCGATCTCCTGAGAGAGCAGCAGCAGTTCCTCGCCTCCGGCGCCTCCTCTGCTGCCAACGTTGTCCGGCGTCCCGACAAGAGGAGAGGCCAGGCTGGAGGTGAAGAAGAGGAGCACGATGGGGACGAAGAAGAGAAGGATGTGGTCACCATGGAAGGTAAACGACATCCGTCTATTGTCTTTAACATTGAAAATATTCATTCCAGAATGGTGTAATTTTTTTCGGTTATGTGTGAGTGTGATTTATCCGTATATAAGATTGCTCAGTCACTTCTCTTACATTTCTAGATCTCCCAGACCAACTGCCATCTCTGACACCAGCCCCCCGTAAAAAGTCTCGATTTAAAGCCGGCTGTGTGACTTTCAAGGACGAGGATGCCGAGGAGCGACTGGACAGACACGACGCTCACGTCAGCGCCGTCCTCTCCAGGATCGTTGTAAGTGCCCGTTGTAAAGTGTCAGGTTTCAATCGTCTTATTTTACCGATGGATCTGCGCCATTCTTCTTTTTGAAGGAGAGAGATATCAGCTCAGCTCCAATATCTCTGCCAGCGCTTACAGGCGTGGCCTTCCCCAGAGTGTTGCACCGCTCCGAAAACAGCTGTCAGGTAAATTATTTTCAAGGCCAATGCTTCAAATCGTATCGTTTTAGAACCTTTCAGATGTTTAATTCGTAGATTTATTATTCCATTTCCAGTAATTGAGACAATAAAAACATGTTAAATTTGTCTTTACAACCAGGTGCCGCTGTCGATGTCCGGGGGGAAGAAGAGTATCTTTGCACGTCAGATTGCAGCTCAGAGAATCGAGGCGGGACAGACGCCTTTCCTCGTCGCGCCTGGAACCGCTCTGACCCGTGAAACCAGTATGGACACGGATCAGGGTGACGCCGTCGATGATCGTAAGTAGAAACGAGCCGTGTGATTATAACCTGCTCCTCAGGGAATTTACTTGATGCCTTTTTTTTTCTTTGTCTCCTCGCATTTGCCCCCCCTCGCTAGTGCAAACGACAGATTCAGGCCCCAGACTCATGTCGGGAAAGGGGCTCAAGGGTCCAGAAGGCTCCGCGGAGACATTACGGATCCACAGGGAGAACCAGGCTAAGCTCCGGGGAATGTCTCGGTCTGAGATACTGGAGGAGCAACAGAAACTCTTATCTCAGCTCGGTAGGCGATGACGTCGTCCACACGGGGATGTGATCTGTGTTGAGTTTGATTCTTGCGTAATCAAATGCATCCAAACCATTTTTTTGCATTGTGTTGGCGCCGCTGTGTAGAACACAATTACTTCTGCTTCCCAGATCCGGGACTGGTGGAGTTTGTTAGAGCTCGCAAAGCCCAGAGTGTCCCGTCCTCAGCCTCGCCATCCAAACAGCCCCAGGGCAACAGCGGGGAGGGGGACTTTACCCTTAAAACTGTGAGCAGGGAGTCACACTCCTCCGTTGCTGCTGTGTCTCTGAAACCCCAAGAAGCAGCGATGGAAGGGGAGGAGGAGGAGGAGGAGCAGCTGCCTCCTCCTCCTCCTCCTCCTGCTGCTGCTGTGACAGGTAGGATGGATTCAAGATAAGCACATGTGAGTTGTATTTACCCTGCCATTTGCTAATAACATCTGGAGCTGCTGCAGATGTGCTCAATTTATGTGCCTGACTCTGCTTAATTCACATTACTATTAAATTATTGCTGTAAAGTCTGAGTGTTGTAGAATCCGCCCATCTGCCTGTCAGCTTTCTTTGCCTCCCCTCCAGCCTCAGTCTCTCTGCTCTCTCCTTCTCTCCTCGCTCTGCCAAAGCCGACATTTTCTATTTGCATAACTAAAGATAGATTATTTTGCTACATGGCTAAAATCCAGATCATTGATTTCACTTTAGCGGGATTGGCAGAGAGACCAGGCGGAGCCAGAAATATCCACTCTCTACAATTACATTTCTGCAGATAATTCAAGTAAACACTTGAAGAAAGTGTCGTGGATAGAATGGAGACAGATCTTACCTCTGCGTTTTATAACATTCTATTTTACAAAGATCATGAATCAGCTGAGCTTTTTCTATTGTTGCTCGATTTTCTACATATCATGAGAATTATATGACAGAGTCTGAAGTCCTGCAGCATTGTGTCTGTTTGCATCGTGCCTACTTTGGCGGCCGCTTACTTGTGTCGCTGTGCTTTTTCCTGTCGGTGCGTTCAGGCCAGGATCTGCCGGTGAAGCCTCAGAGGGAGTGGGTGCACATGAATAAAATGGAGCCAGAGAAGCTGCAGTGGATGAGAGACTTGCCTGCACCCAGGAAGAAAGGAACCAAGGAGGTAGGGAGATATTGCTTAAATGACTAAAAGAGCCGAAATAAGCATTTGGTCTTTCCTGTACTTGGGCTTTACTGGCAGTAAACACAGTCTGCGATTTCTCCGTAGGCCATGCAGGCTCGGTTTGACTTTGCGGGGGCCTTAATTCCACTTACTGAGGATCTGCCCACCCACTTAGGCCTGCACCACCATGGAGAAGAGCCCGAGGTCAGTCAAGAAAACAAAAAAATGCTGTCTCACGTTCATCTTCAAGTCTTGAATACCATTAATAAAGCGTCATTTTGTTTTGCATTCAAAAAAAAATAAAATCGAGGGGCCGACATACATTTTAATATTTTTCAGTAACAATACAAAAGCATTAATCGTGACTTTGAGGATTTTGTCTCCAGCGGGCGGGATACTCCCTGCAGGAGCTGTTCATTCTGTCTCGCAGTCAGCTCATCCAGCAGAGAAGTCTGGCTCTCGGCACTCTCGCCAAAATTCTCTCAAAGGTATGGCTCGCACGCGTTTACGCCGCTCCGCGTGTCGTCAGCGTCTCCGTCCTCACGCCTGTCTCCTCCCGTAGGCTCGCGCCGGGGCCTACGCGTCCGACCTGAAGGGCAGCGTGACGTCTACGCTGCTCGACGCCGGCCTGCTCTTCCTGCTGCGCTTCGCTTTGGACGACGGCGTGGAGGGGGCGATGTCCGCCGCCGTCCATGCGCTCAAAGCGCTCCTTGTGTGCGGAGACGACGAAGTAAGACAACTCGGGAGTGTGACGTCGAAAGGGAAAATGAAATGATGCGGACTGTAGCTTCCTGAAACAACGTCTGGTTCCTCATATCCGGAGTGTTTTTTGCTCCTCTAGGAGTGCCTGGACGGCACCTTCTCCTGGTTTCGTGGCCTGGCTTCTTTCCCTCTGCTGCCGTCGGCTCAGGAGGAGGAAGACGTCGAGGATGAAGGGCTGCCAGAAAGTTTGAGGGAAACGGCTAAGGAGAAAGAAGAGAGGACGAGCGATCACGCCGTGGCCCGGCAGGATGTTGTCAAGGTGAACAAGCGGAATTCGTCGGCTTTGGATTCAGCTTTTCCTAGATTTGACAGTCTGTCGTGACGCTGCCTCTCCTGTTTTGTCTTCCAGGGTCTGTTAAAGATGAAACTTCTCCCCAGGCTGCGTTACATCCTGGAAGTGGTGCGTCCTTCTCCTCGGGTGGTTCAGGATGTCCTGGCCGTCATGACTCGTATCGCAAGGCACTCATCCTCGTCAGCCACACAGGTACGATTCTAAATCCCAGTCCCTTAATCTGTAAACTGAATCCGTCTGTATCTAAAATGCGTTTCACTCTCAGGTGCTGGACTGCCCTCGCTTGATGGAGACGGTGTTGTCAGAGTTCCTTCCCTTCTCTTGGACGGCACCGTCTTCGCCCGTTCCCCCGTCTGTTTACGGACTCCCTCTGGCCAGCGCCGTGAAGATGCTGAGAGTGTTAGCTACCTCTGGCAGACACGCCTGCGCCAGACTGGTAAGTGCTTTCATATGAGTGGGGCAGTGGCCTCAGAGAGTAGTGATGCATGCGTGTCGTTCATATTAATTATATTTGCTACCACAATCTGAATTATTCCATTATCCTAACGAGCGGGCGTGTTTTTCCCCTCTCCCAGTTAAACTCTTTTGGACTGAAGGAGCGCCTGCCTCATCTGCTGAGTGCCGATCCCAGTGAGCTGCTCCTAGAACCGAGCGAGGCCCTCGGGATCGCCGCCGAGGCCTACAGGCTGTGGGCCGTAGCTGCCGGCTACGGACAGGCGTGCAAATTGTACATGTAAGAGGAGGCTGTCATGCGGGGTGCAAAGCGGAATTAAAACAATCACACAAGCGTCTGTTTAAACGGGTGTTTACGATGCTATAGGAGTTGTGCACGTGGTTTTCTTCAGAAGCTGGATCGGAAACAACTGGACTATTATAGGTTCACATTCTTCAGGCCGTGAATAGAAGTCCACTTGCCTCTGATTCAACCTTTGAGGATTAGTCCACCACGGTCTCTATACCCATAAAGTGACTGCCTTTGTGTCCCACAGAGACCTGTATCCAAGCACAGCAAAGGCCTTGCAGTCCGTTCACAGGCTCGTGTCCCCGTCAGAGCCGCTGCTGCCCCTGCAGCTCCAGCGGGTCCAGGCTCTGCTTTCCTCGCTCACACAGGTCACGCACACCGCTGGCAGCCACCAGGAGCTGCAGGCTGCTGTGGTCAGGTACAGATGAGGATTTATGCTGCCTTATCATTCCGCTCTGTGACACGGAAGCTTCACACGAGCCCTTTGAAATCTCACCCGCCCAGCTCTAAGGGAGAGGAGCGCCCGCCTCCTCCTCCGGTATCCTGGGGTCAGGTCACAGGGTTGAAGGCGCCCCTCTTGGGGCATTTGAAGGGGTTCCTGAAGAGCCTTGATGATCCCTTTCAGAGAGAGAGCAGCCTGACTGTGATACCCGTTTACCTGGTCTACTTGGAATCTTACTACCAGCAGTTCTCCAGACAGGTAAAAAAAAGAAAAAGAAAAGCAATATAAAATGCAAATTGTCAAAGGGTGATTACTAAAATGTGATGTCTTCAGAACTGCTTCAAGCCAGTAGAGACACTTCAAGAACTGGAGCAGCTGACCTCGGAGGTTCTCCTGCCCCTACTGTCCCACCAGGCTGTTCAAGGACAGATGAAGAACCTGAAGTAAGTCTCAGACAGGTGGCAGTACTTTTGCTTATCTGCTCTTGAACGATGTGAATAGCACAGTCTGAAAAAAAATATTATAATTTCTAATCTTATTTTCCTTAAAATGTGTTTTTCTTTTCACACCAAGGTCTTCCTCTGTAGTATGTAATATGAAGTCTGGTCCTTCGGACCTGGAGTCCACTCCCAGCCTCCCCGGCTTGTCATGCCCAGGATGGAGGGACCGACCAGGGCTGGTTGCTCCCAGCTCTCCCTTCCCTCTCCTCACAGGCCTAGCGCTCCTCCTGGAAACGATCACAGGCATCCACAAAGGCCTTAGCGGCAAGGTGGGTCTCAGCGAAGAGGAGAAAGCGCTCCTTCAGCCAGATATGAGGAACTAATCAGTAAAGATTGCCTTAAGGTGCACCAGGGCACTTAAATGTTGCCCTTTCACTGAACTAGGAGCACATCCAGGTGTATTCTGCTGCTTAATTATGTTCATCTTCCCTTGTCATTGTTTGTTCATCTTCTCTAGTTCACTGGTCTCCTCCTGTCTGACGCCGTGCACGGCTATTTGCAAAATTGCAGTCAGGCTTCACCCACCCTGTCTCACACCAGGGGCTGGCTTCTCCGCCACGAGCATCACCTCCTCTACCTGCTGCTCAGGCTGGCCCTCAGGCTGGTAGGCGCCAACGCAAACACTCAGGAACACTATTCTGGAGACATGAAACACACTGTTTAGATTTTGTTTCATTCAGCAACTGTTTCCAGCTGAGTTTAGTAATAATAACATGAATAATTAATAATAATAACAATATCATTCCGGTTTCATCTGTCACATACTGATTGTGCTACACTGATGCCATTAAGATGTGTGTTCTTTTCATATCGCCGTTTTCAGGTCCCCACTGAGCCACAGATTGCCAAGCATGCCCCGCTGTACCACCAGGTGGCGCTGGTTCTGCTGCCATGGCTATTGCCAGGCAGCGAGTACGTGGCACATGAACTGCTTTCCACCATCATTTTCAACAAGGACTTTATATCGTAAGTTTGGAATTATTATTATTATATTCTTTTTCTTTATTTTGTTTCATAGAAAAGCGAATGAAAAATTATTCTTGTAAATGAGACACACACACACACACAGATTCACGCACGCACTCGCACGCTACGGACAATTTAGTGTAACCAATTCACCGAAAGTGCATGTTTTTGGAGGCGGGAGGAAAGTGTAGAACACGGAGAATCTATCTTAAATTAAATTGAGTTGGGACTGTGTCAGGTGAGCCCACATCCTTTGCCGCTGCAGTGCCACTCAGTTTCTCTTTGCTCTCCAGAGAGGGCCACAGCGGAGGACCTGAGGCTTTAGAGATGGGGGAGCTGAGGCTCCAAGAGGGAATGCGTCGCCACGCCTCTCCCTCTTTCCAGACTGTTGGAGCTCTCCTGAGAGAAGCCTGTGTCCATCTGCCGTCCATACGAGGGTGCTTCCTCACTCACCTGGCCCACCTTGAGCCATCTGTACTGGTGTCCAAAGACGCTCTGCTCGGCCGCAGCCCGTGGATCAGCTCTCACCTGCTCCCGGAGCTCACCGGCCCCACCTTGCCATCCGATTGGCCGTTTCTCCCGCTCCTCAACCTGTATGAGCAAGCAGGTGTGTCAGACGGTGGAGGGCTAGTGGTGGAGGAGCTCCCACAGGGGGCGCTGCAGGCAGTGACCCACTGTCTGCAGTGGCTGCTGCTGCTGGAGGTCTGGAGAGAGGAGGCTCTAAAGGTACGGAGTCTCGTCAGGCCACGTTGTTTATGTAGCACAAAATCAATTATTATCAAAGATCACTGTTTCATTCATATTAATTGTTAATTCATCCAGAACATGTCATGCTTCTTTTTTTAGGTGATCCCTCCTGTTGCCAAGCTCGCCCGCCTGTCCTGCGTGTTCCTGTGTTCCAGCGACTTGTTCCTGGAGTCACCTGTTCAGAAGCTGACATGGGGTCTGTTCAGACTCCTGACCAGGCCAGTAAATGTTCATGTCCTAGCATTGAAGGCTAACATGACTTAGCTGCAGCCGAGCTCAATCTCTTTCATTTACAGGCCATCCAGGCTGGACTCCTTGGACTTGAACGTCCCTCCTCCGGGTCTCGCCTCCTTCCAGGACCTGTACACTGCTCTCCTGACCCAGTATGAAGCCGTGTCCTTTGGAGACCAGCTGTTTGGCTGTTGGGTCCTCTTACCCTTGCAGAGGAGGTACAGCGCCACCATGAGGCTGGCTGTGTTTGGCGAACATGTAGGGATGCTGAGGTCACTGGGGGTCACGCTGGAGCAGGTAATGAGGTTACCGCTCTTTATGGTCATATGACACATGACTGTTTAATGTATTATCTCTCTGACTCAGTCTTTCTGTTCCTGAAGCTGTCGGTGCCAATCGAGAGGTTTACATCTCCCCCTGAGGACTCCCTCCCTCTCCTCCGTCTCTACTTCCGCTCTTTGGTAACAGGGACCCTGAGGCTCCGCTGGTGTCCTGTCTTGTATGCCGTCGCCTTGTCTCATGTCAACTCCTTCATCTTCTCGGAGGACGCTGCAGCACAGGTTCGAGCAGCACGTGGCACACACACACACACACACCTCTGCATCGACTGTAAATCATTTTGCGACGGCAGTTACTCTGGATTTAAGAAATGACTCCAAGCCTGTCTTGCTTAATTTGTTGTGTTATATTTATGTTGAGAATGCGCTTTGTGGTTTCCTAAATCATCCAGGCTGCCTCCGGTAACGATGTTTCAGTCTTTATCTACTCAACACCCTTGCAGATGTTGTTCTCCTGAACAACTGAAAAAAGCTGATTTATTTCCTCATGTGTCCTAATCCAAATATTTAAAACTTTAAATGAACTTCATTGATCTTTTTTTAAGATACCGTCTTCATCATACGCCGTGTTGAATGCTTGCATTGCATGTACACGTTCGCGTTTATTTAAACAACATCCAGCTTCTGCATAATCTTTTTTAATCTGAAGCAACTATCTTATTTAAGTTTATTCATTCATGAAAAAAAAAGATCTTAACCTATTAATTTATAGAACACACCAACTTATTTTATTCATTGATACTAAAATATTTTCCTCTCAAATTCAGTTACAACTTCATCTATTTGAGTTGCATGTTTGTGAATACACAATGACTGAAGTATTATTTTTTTTTAATTCTGCTTGCCGGAACACAGGCACATATGTTCTTTTTTTTTTTTTATAATGCGCTCATATGAAGCCATCTTGAAAATGACGGAATCGTGTTATTGATTAGCCCGGAGGGAAACCGGAGCCTCTGGGTTTGTTTTAAATCATCTACTCCGCTCTTTAAGACTTGGGGTGTTAATATCCCAGAATAGGAAACACATTTAGTGACTTCACTTCAATGACATTATTTAAACACACACTTAGAGCAGTGGAAAAACTTTCTTATAGATGAGAGGGTAGTTTTATTTAATCTCCTTGGCCTTTTCCAGGAGGTTGAAGCGGCTCGACACAGCATGCTGAGGAAAATCTACTACCTGACTGATGAGGTAATCTCTCCTCCTCCATGATTTAGGTTCATGTGACAAACCAATTTCCATGCTCCTTTTGACCCCCACATCTTCCACGTGATCGTTTTTCTGTATATATCGTTTTATACTTTGCTGTTATAAGTTGTTTTTACACCAGCGGTTCTACTTCTTCTTCGTCTCACCTCCTCCTCCTCCTCCTCCTCCCTTTCTTGTCAGGTGTTAAGGAACCATTTGTTGCTCTTCCGTCTGCCACAGCAGCACTCAGAGTTCGGCTTCGACGTCTACGATCAGCTGCCTCCCATCAGGGCAAAACGTCTGGAGAGCATCCTCAGACAGCGGGACAGTGGCGGTGACAAAGCAGACTGAAGATCAGAGGGGGAGCGAAACAATGCAAAGACGAGATATACAGGGGGGGTATAGTCTGGGACTGAGAGTAACTGGAAGTACAGAATAGAGCATGATAAAGAAAGGTTGGTGTTGGGAGACAAAGGGAGATATTCCACTAATGTCATCCAGATTGGCCAGAAGAATATTGGATGAAGAGATTTAGATTTCGCCAGTAGCATAAAAAAAGAAAGAAAAGATTTTCAGTCACTTTCTTCTTGTGAAATAAATGTTTTCATTTGTTATATAACATGTAGAAAATCATCTGACATCTGTGCTCAATCCTGCCTTAACTGAAACACGACCAGTCAAGTTGACCCGCAGATTAAATCCAAGATTAATTCATATGGCGTGGATGCAACGTAGCATCACTTTAATGTTATTGTGAGTCTGATGATCTTAAAAAAGCAGATCCTGACAATTCTTTGTGTCTCAAATGAACTACTGAACTAAAAGTGCCTGAAATGGTCTTTTTTGTTATTTCATGTGCAATCTGTCGTGTATTACTGAATCCCCATGAATCATAATACCACAATCTGTGCGACAAAACAAACATGCTTTCAGCGGGGTTAACAAATGAAAACCACAGGTAAAAAACAACAACAACAATTTAGAGATTGGGGGTCTGGACAACTAAGATAATTAGAATGCATTGTCCTCTTACAGCACCATTGATCAATAACCCTCTGAAGTCCTTCAAACACAAAAACAGTTTCATTGCAGCGAAGCTGCCCTGAATGTTGCCTGTGGTGAATGGGATGTGGAAAATGCCCCGAAAGCAAGTGCAGTGGTTTTATTGATCTTGACAGGCTGTTTGTCATTTCATTAACACAATATGTAGAGGATTTAGGAACTAATGAAGCCTAAACCGCAGCCATGTGTTTTCTTAAAACTCAATATCTGGTGCCATCTTTTTGTTATTTCTGTTACTGATTATTCAATATTAAGTCAGCACTGGGAGGATGAACAACAACGTTTCACAGAGGTCCTTGTAGACAAGGAAGTAATGCATGAGGTTTATTCTGCCTGGCGCGTGGGGATGACATTCCAATGTAGCAGGAAGTCTGGTCACAAGACCATTGATGGAATCTTGTTATTTGACTACACACCTTCCTTCAGTTTTCTGTCTCCCTTATGACTTTTAGCTAGCTAGAAAAATAAGTCATGGTGTTTTTTTATGTCATGGTGTCTCTTCCCCCCCCCCAAAAAAAAAAAGATTTATGGAGGTCACAAGTAACAATTGGCCTGGGTGCAGATTCTCTTTCCTGAGTTGTAGATCTTTCCAGCTTCTCCAGATTTACGTTTGAATGCTTGGTTGCTTCTCTGATTAACACACTCTGCATTTCTCATATTGGTCTATGCTCTTTCCATTTCCTAATGATGTATGTAATGCTCTTTCCATTAGAATTTGTAGACATTGTGGAGGGGGTGGGGCATGGACCAAGTAAGCCAAAGAGCCATCTGATTGGTTTTGGTGAAGATAAATTATTTGGTGTTTGTCTGTGCGTCATTCCACTTCATAAAAAAAACACACAATTCCCTCCATCCATTTTCTTGTACGTAAGACGATTGTCTTGTCTCCAGCTGCTTTTCAGCCTTATGGGTCACGGGTGTTGCTCGACTAGTCTATCTCAGCTTTTTTTGAGAATTGGGGTGGGTTGGGGACGATACTTTAACAACTTTATATCCCATTGCTCAAAGTGAATCTCCTCTGAATTCAGAATCCTTGGCAGCTGTTGCACAGGAAATTAAAAATAATCAAGAAGCCAAAAGACCTCAGGGTCTGTCGCATTATGCTCGTAAGGTAATTCAGAGGATCAGCAATGGATGCAAGAATGTCGAAGCTCCAACCCTAGTTGAAGACTAGGGAGACTGAGTTCTTTCCAAATAGCTAGAAGAGATTAAAATCTCTGTATCACAATATAACGGGGTAGAGAAGTCGAGACGCTGCATCTTTGAGGTTCTTCCCTTGATGAGCAATAATGTGAATCCAGAAATGGTGCAGAGGCCACTTTATCCAGAGTGTATGAACTGTCCTGGTGCATGGAGGGCCCTTTTGGGTGGTGTGGAATTGATAATACAATGAAGTAGACGGGTGAAAACACATTTCTGAAGCAAATGCAGTGAAAATAACACAGCAGCTGTGCTGCAAAGGCAGTTTACATTAAGCCCCTAAAATACTGAACATCATATACTAGTGTAACCGGATGATTGGGGTTAATTGGGCAGGCAGGTGTGGGAGGGAGCACCTGTGGCCCATTTACCGCTGATTGGGGGGGGGCGTATATAGGTGCTTCCCCTCCCTCGTTCCAGGTCCTCATTTGTGTTTTCCCCATCTCGAAGGCAGGTTGGTTGTAGACTGTCACTGCCGTGTCTCTTCTTTTCATTTGTTTTTAGAGTGTAAATAAATGTTTTGAATTCCTAATGCCGTGCTGGTCATCACTGTGAGCGGACCTGTGGGTGGGGAAACCCGCTAAAACGAGTTTGGGACCAACGGAACAAATTAAATAGATCTTTAGGTTGCAAGTCCTAAAGTGGCGTTGTCGGCAAAGGTCGGACCGTTTGGCCCCATATTCCCAACGCCACACTAGTATAAAGAATAAAGACATATGCACAAGCATTTCGAGAGCCTCAATCTGCTCCATTTCTAATGTTCCTTAGTGCTGCAAACAACACTGCAGTCAGGAGACTGTGTCAGAAAGAGGTGAAATGACTGCTTACTTGCTGCAGATGTAGATAGTTTCTATGGAGGCGAAATCACTCTTAAATCAGGAGCCAACACAGATGTGAAAAGACAAAAACAATATTGTCCAGCCTCATTATGATAATTTTGATTTGATTAAATATGATCTATTTCATTATCTTTAAAAAGCTTAAATTGCCCTCTTTGATGTTTTGGAAGTTGGCATGTCGGCCTTTTGCTATTAATGCAGTTTATTGACGTCGTGGTATAAATTAATAAATCTCTTACTCCAGCGCTCGCAGCAATTGCTGAAATCTTCTAGCACAATGTGCATATGCTGTCAGGTGTCGATGGAGGTTCTCAGTTCACCCAGTTCACGGTAGATCTCTGTTTGAACAAAGTGAAATTGACTTTGGCTATGCTTTCTTGGTGTTTTCTTGTCCCAGGGCTTTGAACTATACCGATCTTGTTTGAAACATTGGCTGTTGAAATATATCTGGATTTGTTGTTGGTCCTGTGGTTGAGTATCCATCAGCTATTTCACTTTGCCTGACAATTGGCTGAGCCATCAATTGCGAAATTGTTTCCAAACAGGGGTCACACACAATGTTCCGTCTAAACTGCGCGCCTGAGTAATTACGCACAGCTAATACGGTATTCGCGCAGCAAAAATCTACGTTGCGCACAAAAAAAAAATCAAACCAAAATTGAAAATAACATATAATTCACAGTGCACATCCTTTGCTTGTTCATTTTCTATGTTTTATTTGTTGATTTTATCTCTTGTTTTTATGCTATTTATTTTTATACTATTGTGCACTTTGATATTTGCTTTCAAATGTAAAGTGCGTTTAAAATAAGTGAAATCAAGGGTTATTTGTGCCGATTCCCAAGTGCTTTAAAAAAAAAAAAAAGACCTTTCATAAAGGCATGTCTAAAATTGTGAATCCAAATCATGAGACTCAAGTCCACAACTGTAATGATTTAAACTGGGGCACCTATTTCTTACATCCTTTACAAGTGTAATTTCCATGTAATGATAAATTAAATTGGAAAATATAATCACTTATCATGTGATGTGGATTTTAACAACAAACTGCCCCCCCCCCCCCTGCCCAAAAAAAAAGAAATTTTCTCTCAGCACATAGAGGATCATTGATCGCTTTAATCTGCTGTTATCCTGTGATGAATTGAGTAAGAAAGTAAGAAATTCAGCATGAAATTAAAGGCACGATCAGATTTACACGCTTGTGTTTACTCATCTGTTCTCTGACTGGGAGTGTTGAAATGGTTTCCCACGTTGGAGAATGTGGCACAAATGTGTTATTTGTGATAACAAGCACCAAATTGTCAGCAATATGTTTTTGATTGAAAAAATAATCTGCTAATTATGAACAATCACTGTTGTCGTAACGGATCAGCTGCATAAGTGCAATAATACCCTCATGTATTATGTATTAGGCAGTGGCTCAGTTGGGAACCAGTTAAGCACTAGTGCCATAAAGATGTACAACAATTCTGAATAAATTATGACGCCCTTGAGCTCAGTATTATCATTACCTCTGTGTCCTATTTGTGTTTAACTTCAAGAGGATTTATGTGAAGATAAATTATAGTGTTTAATAGATTTGTATCCAAAGAATCATTAAAACAGACAGTTATACAGTTATTGTGTTATTATTTAAAAATAAAAACAAACCCTTCTTTTTTTTTTTTAGCTCAGAGAAAGATGATTTCTCTTTATTAGGCATTTGTTGCTGATTCATATAGCACAGCTGCGGCTGCTCTGTCTGACTGTGCTAGAATTATGCAGGAACAACATTACAGATATGATCTGGGAAATTCAGAGGCCAGGCCGACAGACTGAACTTGTTTTTATTAAGAACCACTGCAATCAGGTGTCCTTGGCCTGCAGCCAGGTTTAGTCACAGTAGGTGGTTGGTGTCAAACTAACCATGTGAAAGTCAGAAAAACAACACACATAGTCACCCAACTGTCCACATGATCGTCAGACCGCACTAATCCTCCCGTGCTCCGTGGTCCGGTTCTGATGCTCACATGGTCGTCACAGACAGGACGCGGCCGGACTACACAGCCCCATATACACAACACAACTGGGATGTTATGCTGTCCTCTCTGTCAGGACCAGCATCTACTTTTTCTGCAATTTGTTCAACAGTGCCACCACGGTGGGCTGACTTCCTTTCCTCTTGTGCAATAACAGGCCTTTGGCTGCTCACGTCCCTGCTCACCGCTTTTTCCTCAGACTCCCTTTGTTTTGTAGAAACCACTGCAGACAACAACACTTTTGGAGATGCTTATGTAACCATTATAAATTTTGCCCTTGGATGTTTATAATTCCAGCTTCCTGCTCATCAAATTCAAGGACAGTTGCCAGCTGACATGTCCATCCCTCCGATGGGCGTTAACAAGACGATCGGAGTACTTCATATATCATTGCTTTCAGTGGCTGATTATTGTATATGGGCTACAGCTGTGTTGCTATAACTATTTTTTAGTCCCGTTAAAATTAGCCAACAAAGTAACACGATTTGAACTCAATAATCAGTATAATCTTGTGTTAATCAGACACAAGTTAGACAGCAGTTCCATGTTGTTTATTTTTTGTTTAGTGATAATAAACAATTATTGGTATATAAAACAATTTTTATGAATTGAGAAGTTTACTATGTATTTTGTCTGCTTAATGTAACCATATCAGAATTATATGATGCTAACATTAGCGTGTTACAGTTAAGATTCAGCCTCATTCCAGCCTCAGAGCGCTGCTAGCATGTTGTCCACTTTTGGTCTTGTTTACTTCTTGTAACGATCAAAGCATCTAACGAGAATAAAGAAAGCTTCTGAAAATGAATCAAAACTTTGGTAGACAAAATTGTTTTTAGACAAATACATTTTTGTCTTATTTAAAAAAAGAAAAAAAATGGATCTCAACTCAATGACATTCTTAAATTAAATAAAGATGTTGAAGCCTCTTTGAACTATTTGGCAGAGTTGGACTGGACTCATGCCCTGGGATGAACTGGCGGCTTGTCAAGGGTGTACTCTGCGTATCGCCTGTAGACGGCTGGGATAGACTTCAGCACTACCGACCCGCGACCCGGCTCCGGATATGGCGGTTGAGAAAATGAGTGAATGAATGGACTCGCCAGAGAGGGATGCTGCCAATCTCTTGGCTCGTCACGCCATTTTGAAGTCTGTGACATGCAGGGACTGAAGCGAACTAAATCAGTGTCACCAGGTCCTAATGCCATTAGGCGCCCTTGCAATTCACTGAAACGGATTATATTATAGGAGGGACATTGTGCTCTCACGATGTATCAATAACATTTTGCCTTCAGGCTACAGCCCCTCTCACGACAGACTGAAAAATGAGAAGAGACACACAGACTTAGAGGCAGAAAGGCTTGAAATGCAAATCTGACTTTGAAAAAGCAGCTGCTGTTTTTGGAAGGGCTATGCGATTCCAGTTTGCATTCATAAAAAGCTCAGAGGGCACGCAGCTGTATTCATACATGTGCATTTGTGTGTGTGTTTTTGCAAATTACGCAAATTAACTGGATTTATTAATTGCATCTAAAGCTTTATAATTAATTTAGACGTGTGCGGATCACCAGCGACTGCATCCGTTAAGAGGAGCTACTGTTGCATGCGTTACACAATTCAAAAATGTGGCTCTCTGAGCCATTACGTTTAAAATCAGGAAGCCAGACAACGATCTTGAATCAATGGTCTTTGTGTCAGGTCTTCTTTTTTTTTGCTTTTATCTCTTCTTTATCCTTTTCAACTCTATCTTGTTGCTTCTCTGTAGTTTGGGGAGTATGAAATATTTAACTCCCTGCTAATGAGGGCCGTGCTTCTTAAGTCGGGCTGAGATGTTTGAAGCTGAAGGGGCTGTGTGTCCTGGCATGAAGGGTTAACCGGAACACTCTTTAGAAGGCTCCATCAAAAGAAGAGAACCGTATTTTTTAAAGAGATTAGATTTCTGGCTTGAAGCCTTCTGGGAAAATCTCTACTGCCTCTGTCTGTGACGTGTGCAGATGTATCTGTGTGAGTAGGTATGCATGCAGGGAAGAAGAATAAATACTTTTTCCTCCAGAGCAATCTGGCTATAAGTTTGAGGTTATGTAATGCAAAAATTAAATTATTGTCGTTGGTTTAAGAAGAACAAAAACAGTTCAAAAAAGGAGCTTTTGTTTTTGTGATGTTCACAAACTGATCTTAAACAAGCAATATTTCTGCAAAACAATCAAATACACACATGGAGTATAATCACAAATGAGAGAGAGAGAAAAAAAGCAGTTTGGTTATAATGACATTTCTTCTCTTACATATCCTTGTTCTGTTTCGCAGCCCAATAATGAAGTGTTCCGCTGCAAAACCTGATGAAAGTGGATTTGTTTTTCTGTTAAATTGCTAAAACATTAGAAACCAATATATGGTGTAGGGCAGCACGGTGGGGCAGTAGGTGGAGCAGTTTACATGTTCTCCCCGTGTCTGCGTGGGTTCTCTCCGGTTCTCCGGCTCCCCCCGCCACCAAAAACATGCAACTCGGGTGAATTGGTTACACTAAATTGTCCGTAGGTATGAGTGTGAGTGTTTGTCTATGTGTGGGCCGGCGATGAACTGGCGCCTCTTCTAGGGTGTACTGAATGAATGAATACATGGTGTAGAGCCCATACATTTCCATTACAAGGAGCTACACCTGCCACTCCTACCATTACAGGGCTCCAGTGGATGTGAGCTCCATTACAATTTTGTTTAGAAAACAAACAGTTTAAAGTACAACCTCAAATTTAATAAGAAGTGAGCTTCAAAGTGGAAACTGAGCTGCCTTAACTAAGGTTTGTGTTCTCACGACATCATTTATGCATGGGATGCACTTGAAATTCATACAGCTAAACCACAGCATCACAGAGGCTGAAGCTGTCTGCGTTTAATCCAAATGTTCCTGCGACATCTATCAATGTTGCCTGCAAACAAGGCAAGATAATACAGGAAACCATGTGGAAAGCGCTCGCTGCTTTCAATAAGCGATGTTGCAATGGGCTGAAGGATAGATACCAGTCAAAACAAGCTTTCCCCATTCAGTTGAATGGAAATGTTTGTCTTCTGTTTTAAACAGATAAAAGACTTTTTGTCAAAAATAAGCAGACAAAAGACAGTAGAAAAGTCATGAGAGGATATTTTTCTATGCAAACAATGTTTTAAAGGCTGTAAAGATAAATTAATTTCTGTAGGGCAGTTTAAACTATTTATCATCATCTTTGGAATGGACAATTACTCCAATCAGGAGTGTGTAAAGATATCTGGCATATCTGAAAACATAAAAATTACAGCCTTTACCCAACAATAAGAGCAGTGATGCTGTGATTCTAGAGGTCTGATTGAATGATTCAGACCTACTTATAAACCCATTAAAGCAATCAATACTCAGGAAATCACTTTGAAACTGTGTTAAACATTTTCTCTTAAACACAACCGGTGTGTTGTGTTGCACATACTAACACGCACACTGTGCTAAATGTGCTAAATGATCACACTTTAGGATTTATTCAACCAAGTTAATGACCCAACCATGCCTCAGGGATGTGTGTGTGTCTGTGTGAGGTCATTGATGCAAATGTTTGGAAATATCCATATCACAGAATAGCATGGTGCAATAAAAGCCCTTGTAAAAGGGCCAACATCACGACTTGGTAAGAAACGTCCTCGTGCTACGATATAACCTTTTACAATCTGCTCAGTGTCTGGTGTATTCTCTATTGAAGCAAAAATGCACTATTTCTTAGACTTTTATGGCATAAAATAGTACAGGAAAATGTGCTTCTGAAAAAAACAGAATTAGGTCTGATTAACATTTGTTAGAATAATCATTGTATTCTATGTTAAATGTTTGCGCTTTGTTGGTCTTTTTTAGTCTGTGTGTTGCAACAAAAAATTATGAATCATATTCTTTCATCACTGCCTAATTTTACAGTTTAATCTGATTTTGGTGACCAGTGTGTGTTCAGTTGAGTTGTCTGTGCATCTTGACTAATCCTTTACATGCAGTATAACATAATTAGTTATATCTAAAAGAGTAGTTTGCACAAACGAAAAGACAAATTGAACCTTGCTTTATCTATTCATGTTGCAGACAGTTTTATTTTGACATGGATACCGAGGCATTCCCAGGCCAGCTGTGAAACATACTGTTTCTGGTATGTCCTAGGACCCAGGTGTTCCCCGAGGCCTCTCGGCGGGACATGGCCGGAACACCTCCCACCATTTCCGTCTATTAAACATAAACTAACAAGACTATACGTCCAAGAAAGGATGAACTAAAGCCTATGGTGTAAGCAGTTGGTCATGACAGGGAGTTTATTCATTTTGATAAAGAATGCCAATACAATATTCAGGATAATGTGCAAATGTGGATTACATATAGGGAACTGATGGAACCTTTGTTAGCAAAAGTATACATTTTGCTGACAGGAGACATTTGGAACAAGTATTACAACTTTTCAAAACGTTTGTAGATAGATAGATTTCTATCGGTCCCCGTAGGGAAATTTGTCTTCATCATGGTTTATAGTAATTTTACCTCCAATAAGTAAAGTCTGTTGCACACAAAACATCAAACAACGATGTGTTTCACCCCCCCCCCCCCCCTACACAAATGTTCTGTTTAGGTTTAAAACAGATATTTTGCTCAAACAGTACAAAATGAGATAACAAGGAAAACATTGTTGTTGTTCAGACTAGTCCAGTTTGAAACCACATGCAAAGCTTTTGTAAAGATAAAAAAAAGATTTAGTCTCACTTAATCTATATTGCAAAAATAGATAGAAATAATATACCAAAATTCAGTGTTTTAATGAAGGGATTATAGTCCAGCTGTTAGACTGATGAGTCTCCTCTAACAAGATGGAGATATATGAGTTTGATTTCTCTACTTCTGCCTCCAACTCATTCTCTGTTGTCCTGCGTGCTGCCAACAAACCAGAGTCCACTTGTAGACCAACATGTCATGTAGTGAGACCTGAGACAATGCTTCATTTCTGTGGGCCACACAAAGTAATGAGGCTCCTCTAATTGAATTATATGATTAGATTTGAGACCATCCTGAGAAATGGCATACATAGTCAAACGACGGTCAGGGGAATGTGGTGAAAGACACAGACGACAGACCGGTGCCTTAATACTGGCAACTTCAGCTCAGCCTTTACTTACATTTGGTGCATGGACAACCTGCAAGGGTGCGTGTTAACTAGCATGCCTACATTGAGTGCGTGTGGATAAATAATAAGCTGAGCAGACAACAAGAGGGGCCACATAATGAGCATAATGAGCACTAATGGATGACAGAGAATGCCGGAGGAGGCCATAAATGCACTGACGCAGAGAAAGACAAGCACACATTTGCACTCATGTTCACACCTTAGAATCACAAGTTCATCTCTGCTACATGTGCCTGTTTTTGAATCCATACAAAACACATACAAAATCTTGCAAGGCTACCAGGTCAATAGTGTGAAAGTTTGTGCGAGGAGAAGCAAAACTGATTTAGTACGTCTTTATTGACTCTTACTCTCGTGCGTGGCTTTACAGCAAGACCGTCAATCCGAACCCGGAACTCGAGCATGCGCAGTAGGAACTACGGCAACTGGTGTAGGACACACATCATAATAAACATGCAATCATTATACTGAATGATCTGCAAATAGGACTATGAAGACACGTAACGCCGGTCCCCGTTCGGCTTTCTCCTAATGCACTGCCTGAAAGGTTTCCATAGGTTTGTGCGTCTTGTGCTGTTACTCATTCTCGCTATAAACAAAAAGTCGCTGAAGTCAACTAGAGTGACAGTTTTATTTGTGATCTCGGGTTACCCAGAAATTAGTATGAATAACAAATGATGTCATCCCAGCCATTCCTTGTTAAGAGGATGAAAAGGAAGAGAGAGGAAAAAAGTGTTACATTCCACTCCTCTTGTGTTATCCCTGTTAATTTGCGGTAGTTTATCTTAAGTTTAGCCGTTAATGTCTATAAGATTATTTAAATTACTGGGTGACACACATAGTATGTCATCAAAACATCTTTCCCCAGTCCTATCCTGCTGCCTCGCCAACTTGCTGTAAATACGGACAGATTCAGCGCTATTCTTTCCTCTGTTGGCTCAGGGGTGGAACAAAACTTACTTTCCTCTGCAATCAGTTTTTGGTTGAGCCAAAGGAGCAGAAACATCACTCCCCTACCAGTTGGTTCAAAGGAATAATAAAAAAAAAACCTCAATCACCTTAATGAGAGACCGTAAAGCACATGTACTATCTGGACCCAAGACTGATGGGTCCAGATAGTTGTATGTTAGATTAGCAATTAAAACACACTCTACTGAAACGAATGCCCTCCTAAATTTGCACAACAAGAGTTTAGTCACAGAAGTCTTATTACGCTCATTTTCGCCTCCATTACAGGCCCACAAGACATCATAATAAAAGTTAAGATCTGGAAACAATTTAGAAGTCATTGTGGGTTTCACGCTTCCTCTCCCTGTGCTACATTACACTCACACCATTTTGCACCCATTAACCCCTTGGCTTAAGGTACTTCTTCATTTAGGTTTAATCTTTATATAAATGAGATTTAGAAATTTATTTTTGCCCACTAGTAATACATTTTCAAAGTTTTATTGAACCCCGTGAGCTGGTGGCACCTTGCATATCTTCTTCCACCACACGAAAGGGCAAATGCTTGAGATGCAAAATGCGTTTGCATGATGGGGCAGTCATTCAATTTAGCCAATGTTCCAAGAGGTTCATGTTTGGTCTTCATGGTTTTACAATATGTTGTTGATACATTTTGACAATTGAACAGACCATGTATTGTGCATTAAATCATGTTGACATGTTTTGGAAAGATTAGGCTGAGAAGTCAGTTTAGAGATCAACAAGATTTATTCACTTGGATATTGTGCTAAATGCAGGCTAACTGATATTGACATACGTGCTCGTTAGACAATTGCAATTTGGTGAAATGAAGGAGAAATTCATTTCTGTTAACAATTTGCCAAATGTTTTGCAGACCTCCAGCATGCGCGAGTGGTGATTAAGATGAGAGAGAGCAAGAGAGCGAGAGAGAGAGAGAAAGAGAGAGAGGGAGGGAGAGGGGCTGGAGAGAGACTAGAGCGGCTGCTGACATCACAGGGAGCCGCAGCTGCAGCAGCATCAGCATCACTGGTGTCAGTCAGACTGCTGCGCAACTTCAAGGAGCAACTATTCAGTAGCGCGCGTGCCATTTAACAATTTCACAACTCACACTTTTGGTTGTGAGGATTAAAAAAAATAAAAAACTTCATGAGGACTCCATCGCCATGGACCATGTAAAGCGATATAACATCTATCCGTCTATCGTCATTTTGATGAGTAAGTAGAGAACTCCTTCAGCTGGAGCAGACTTTAACAGGCTAGAAGTTTAAGCTCCATTCAAATGGTTTTGTTTTTTGTTTAAAAGACACCTGTATATTTAAATGCTGTTTTAATTTTAACCAACCAAAATCGTTTACAGAAAGTGTGTATGTTCGTGCGCTACAGTTAAGCTTAGGTTTATCGGGTTAAACAGTAGGTGGCGCTAATTATCCAGTCAGATACTAATGAATGTGGCAATCTCATTATTGGGACAGAATAAAGTATAGTGTCAATATGACGTTTATGTTTTTTCACTGCACATAACATAATATAATAATATAATAGACAATGTATTCAGCTTCTATTGATTGAATCTTATGTACTTTGATTTCATTTATTTACCTCTGACTATGCTGCGACATCTAAAGTTGTTGTTGTTTTTCTTTTTCTTTGTATTCACTTTGAACGATACCACCACTTGAGGAAATTTAATTGGGCGTGAAAAGACAAAACTTCCCCATCCGGCTTTCTTTTTCTTCTTCTTACTTTTCATGTGAAGTAATAACTGCATTATTTACTGAAAGACACTGGTTTGTGACTTATCAGATCTGACAGGCTTAATGTAAGATGAATGGAGTGCGTGTTTATGGCCAGTACATGCCTGTCATGTGGTTATAGAAATTATGAGCTCTTCTGGATCCAGCAGAGCCGAACACTGTAACGTTCTTAAAATATCTTGGTGCAGCACATTCATTCATAATGAGGCCAGATGTGGATCACTTGCTTCTAATCAGCAGCCATGTCGTCGTGCTAGTGCTTGTTTTTCAATAGGTTCATTTTGTACTGTCTCATCTCATGTCATCACATACTTGCACAGATGTCATACTCTTGTTGCGCAATCAATCCGAAGCACCACGCAAGAATTTTTTCCAAGAAGATAGCAGTGAATACCTTTTTTATTTTTTTTATGACGCCACATTTTCTTTTAGAAAAGAGAGACACAGAAGTTCATTTTTTGTCCACTCTTACAGAGCTACAGGGGCTGGGCCAGTGTAAGTGGCTCTTACTGCAGTCAACCCAGTGGCAGGGAGAGCTTTGCCAAAGCTCACTATATTATGTCACGCCCCTCCCTCGGTTTTCTGCATCCTGCATGCAGCCCAGCTCAGCAGCAAGAGAGGGACTGTTCTCTAATACCAACGTACATGTAGGGTTGGGTAAAATTCAACAGCCATCCAACCCTATCATTATTCGGGTTCTTTATTCACTTTATAGTAACGGAAATCTAATTTAATTTAATAATAAAAAAAAAGACGTCACTAAATATCTTCTAACACTGGTAGTCCTTCAAAGAAGAAAATTGTTCATGCACTCGAGTGAAGCTGGAAAAACTGCTTTTACTCCATTTGAAAGGTATTATAGAATTATATTACTCAACTATTAAACTATTTAGTTGTGAAAAGTACTCAATTCATGTCTTCCCATATTTGCTCATCCCTCTTCCTCTATCCCTGCTTGTTTGGTTTGGCTCTGGGGATTTTAAGAAATGTGTTGAAAAGCTTTGACGGCCTGAGCCTGGTTTTGGCCAGAGCCGCGCTCACCTTGTTTTACATAATTGATTTCAAGCTTTTTTGTGGTGAATCATCTGTGCAATGTGTTCAACAATCACAACAATGAGCTCGCTAACGTCAGCATCCCTGTTCAGTCTGTTGTTCAATCCCTCGGCAGCATTCTTTCAATTATTCCCAAGGCATGTTTCCTTATATGGTGATGGAAGTAGCTGGAGAGACAGAGCTCTCTGAGTGAAGGTGGAGTTTTCATTACAGCATAGCACGGAGGCTCCTCCGTTCTCATTGAGAAATTGTTTTCCCCCAAATAGTTATTGTAGTGTAAAGGGTTCAGATTTTTAAGTTGACACACTTTTCATTGATGTAAAAATTTAAATTGTAGCCATAATGCATCTTTTTTTTTTCTCTTGTGATATTACAAAAAATAAATGATCACAGGTTTGTTGATTGACTAAGTTTTGACTATTGTGACTTCAAATACCTAACCAGAAACAAAAAGTAAGGATTAGTTACTAACCTATAACCAGAATATGTGCTTTTGAAAAATATGTATGTATTGAGTTTTTAAAATTATAATTAATCCTCTATAACATTTAGTTTATCTCAAAGCAGCAGGATGTTAATATGGCAGCGTTACTTCCCATCGCCTTTAAAGCAGCTGCAGAATATTTGAAATATATCATTCCTCTTTGTTCCTCTTCAGCTTTGAAGTTTCTGTCTGGAGAGTTAAGATTGTCACTCAGCAGAGGCATGTGATCCATTACACTCAAATACTTGGAATATCTGATTTCTTTTTTCTTTTTTGCCTCTCCTGCTCATCATCCTCAAACGTTGTAGCCGATCAGTCGCAGCACCTTTGTAAAGGAGTCAGGCATGATCTTTTATTGAGTGTCAATCGTGCAGTTTGCTTGGCCTTTTAGGCCAGTTTGTTTGTCTGTTCAGCATTTTAGTCAAACTGAAAAACCTGTACCATAAGAAATGTTGTAAAAGCATCCATCCTTAGACAGTTAAAGAGATCTCTAGGATTGTGTGTTAAATGTCTGGATTGCCTTGATGTGATCCCCTAAAGGGAAACCACAATTTTTCTCAATCCATGCTGGTGACAGGTGACATTAAAGAAAGAAACAAGAAACAAGAAACAAGAAATGTTTATTGTCATTCAGACACTCTCATGCACGAACGAAAAACAGCACTCAGGTCCCAGCTTGAGGCACACAACAAACACACAATATGGTTTGGGGTTGAAGACTAAAACAAAGAGCCTGTTCATTCATATTATCGTCATGCGTGCTGAGAGATGCAATCACAGTAGAGTAATGGCAAACAGACTGCATGTAAATTATGCATGTTGCTGCGATTTGATGTTGTGTCTTGTCATTTATTTACATTGCTGAAAGAACATGAGCACATGCATCTTAGACAAACCCCAGATGTGGTTAAAGTGATCAGATCCATGGTGCTTTCCAAACCAAGATCACCAAGATATACTGTTAATGTTTGATCTGGTTGCTTTTGGTTTCATGTTGCAACTGTTCAAACGCAAATGCCCAGAACGCTGTCCTGGTTACATTAATTGAAAGGAACATTTGTCCTTACAATTTCAATAAGAGGCCTCTTTTTTTCATTCCCTAATTTATAAAATCTGGAGACAATGGAACAAGTGCGTGCCCAAAAGAAAAGGTTTGAACTCTGTTGGAACTTTCCATGAAAACAGTTTTTCATGCTATTGATAGTCTTTAAATGTTTTTCTTCGTTTGAACCCCCCTCATTGTGGGCAGTTAAATGTTTCTAGTAATGCTGCTTTTATTCTCTAATTGCTGATGAATAGCTAGGCCGTTATTCAAGTAAATGTACCCCCCCCATCGCCTACACAACTATCCTAACTCACTCCTTTTATTAAGCTTTTATTAAGTCCTTCACATAATCTAATTGGTCCTGCTTGACCTATGGACCTTGCCTCCCAGGCCCCACAGAACAGTAATGCCACTGTCCAGGGGCCACGATAGCAAATGACTTAGTTACAGCTTCATCGCTCTCAAGTTCTATTCATGCTAGTTAATATGTTGAATGTCAAGTCACATGTAAAGTGCTCTCCCTCTCAGTCGTCCCCCAAAACAAGACTGTGGTAAGGTCGAAGTGAAGCCTTCAGTCTGCAACATGAGAAATGAAATCCAGTTCATAAAGTACCTATCCTGCTTATAAAGCTGATTTCTGAGACCACATAATTGAATGCGACTTACACCCGGATGAGCTTCTCTCAGATGGATTATTAGCAGAAGGATGACACTGTTTAGCATTATTTTACTAAGTGAATAAAATAAAGTAAAGTGACATCCACCTGATTGCTCTTGGAAATCAGAGAAACACTTTCTAAAATTCCAATTAATCCGCAATACTAACTTTTCCTTTTATCTGGAAATCACAAGATCACACATCTGACAGGGCCAGCCTTTGGTTTTCTTGCAGCATTGATCTCATTGCCACGAGACGCTAACCCCTCTCACTGTTGGTCTCTCTCCTCAGTTAGCAGCGCCTCTGCCAGTGTCTCTGACAGAGTTCCAGAGAAGAACTTTGCAGATCAGCTATTTCCTCATCATGTGGAATTAGAAGATGACCCCCAAAGTAAGAGTTACAAGCTTATTTATGTGCTGAAACACATTGTGAATACAAAACAAGTCAATCTATGCCATTATTATCACTGTCCGTATGTTTGTCCTTTAACCCCAGAGGGATTTGTGTGGCTGTTTGCCATAGAAGCTGCAGTAGCAGTTTCCGCTCAGGCATCACATGATGTCTTGAAGGCTCCAGACAGATGCACAATCACTCCCAATGTATAAAGGGCCTCTCTGTTTGGCTGTTAAGCTGATTTTGGATTTCAATTGAATTTATCAGACATTTTGGCAATGATCCAGGGAATTGATTAGTTTGCGGTGGAGGTCATGTTCCAGGTATGACTCCAGGGTCTTTTAAACGGTGTCAGCGTCGATGCACTCAGGGTCGTGGCTCAGGCATCAAATCATCCAGCGAGAGGTAAACGGTCAAAAACAACTGTCAATATGTCGAAAAACAAAGTTACAGCATTTATAAGTTGCTACATAAGTATTCATGTAGCAAGTTCACGGCTCGAGGAATGATATCCACTTTATTTATGTGTTACATTAACTCTAGCGTTATCGTCACATCCTCAATTATCTACTCCAAGAAACACGAATTAAAGGGAACGCTCTTTTATCTTTTTTTTTTCTTCTTTCAGTTTCCTCATGTGATTTTGAGTCACCGTGCGTCTGGACTTTATCAAATCACAGCGACCAAAGCGACTGGTCGGTGGTGTCTCCCCGGCATCCGGATAACGCACGGGCTGGGACGATGCCATTAACTGACCACTCGGTCGGACGTTCTGATGGTAAGAGTACAGAGAGAAAAGAACTTGGAGGATTTCAGGATGCTCGTCAAGCGTTCTGCTTATAACATATTTAGAGGTCAAAAAAGTCAGTCATTGTCCTTGACCTGTCCTTGAACATTTGCTTTGATTTTTTTTTGTTTTGCTCACTACCTATTCTGAGATTTATCCCAGTGTTGAGGCCTTTCTCCTGACTCATTTAAGGCATTTGAGGCATGAACTAATGCAAGTGGTCAAACATCTTCTCTTATTACCCTAGGGCACTTCCTCCTCCTTGGCTCCTCCCCTCCTGCTGAGAACTCTGAGAGATGTGAATACCACTTAACGAGCCCAGTTTTCCCAGGAAGCGATGGTTCCTGCGTCTTGCAGGTGGCTCTGTATGAGTCCAGTCCTGGACTGGGTAACCTCACGGTCCTGATCAAGCCTGTTCTCTCAGGTTCACCTATTCATCCTGTGGCTCTCAACCATTGGAGCCGTGATGAGCACAGGTCAGCTGACACACTTGCCGCCCCCCCCCCCACCTCCTGGATCTCCATTACCATTTGCACAGAATATATTTATTTTTGCAGCACAGCATTTCAGTTTAATTTGTTTGATAAAGCAGAACGAGGCCTACATCTTGCTGTTGTTGTTGTTGTTTTCGCAGTTGTGTACTGCTAACCAGTATAAAATGAAAGAAGGCATAAATTACTGCAGCTGACTTTTAAAACCCAGTCTGTGTTGATGATTGGTGGATGCAGGGCTGAGTGGGAGGTTCTGGAGACCGTGATTGGACAGGTGGATGAGCCCTTCCAGGTGACCCTGCTCTACACTTCATGTCTGGTATCAAATGGAGCCACTGTGACTCTGGACTCTTTGGAGCTCATAGATTGTGATTCAGGTAAGTAGATATGTTTATGTCCCGCAATAAAGGACACATTTAGGGACCAGTTTGTCGATGCAAACACACATTTTTATTATTTATTAAACCAAAAATATATTTTTCAAGGTGTTAGTGATGACTTTCAGAACTGGCAATACTGCTAAAAAATATATATTTTTGGTTTAATAAACTTCTAATATAGAAACATTTTAGTTCCACAATGCACTGGCGATGCTGGGATAGGCTCCAGCAACCCCCGCAACCTGCAAAATGGAAAAGCAGAAGTGGATGGATGGATGGATAATAGACAGAATGTGATTTTCTTACAGTGTTTTATAATTTTTATATGGTTTGCACGCACAGGACACCAAATCATCAAACTGGATGCGGAATGTGTGGATTATTTCCACTGTGGAAAATCAGAAGGCTGCATCGACAACAGCCAAGTGTGCAACTTCCACACCGACTGTCCTTTGGGAGAAGATGAGGGCTTAATCTGTGGTGAGTGGGGTTTTTTTTCCAAGGGAAATTGTGTCTTTCAATTTCAGTTGGTAAAACTTGAAAATATAATTTTGCAGTTAGTTTCTGTATCTTAAATTATGTGAAGTGTGAATAGTAACTGTGGGTGGAGATAAGGGAGAGCACTGAGAAGTCCTGAAGCTGAATTTAAGGTGACTGGCAAACTGCAGTCGTTTTACATTAGCTGTATTTAAGTTTTTATCCGTGATGAATTGCTAATCCTTTGACTGGAGGTATTAGATTATCTCATGCCAAGGGCCTGTACACATTATATTCAAAGTGCAGGAAGTACATATTATAAAGACTTTTTTATTATTTAGTCCCTGAATGTTCTCAGCAGAAACTTTTTACTTAGTTACCAGGAAATTCCTCTAATGTATTGTTATAAATTGTATTAATTTGCATCAAACCATGATTTTAAAATGTCGAAATATAAGATTTTCAACACTTAATTGTAGAGATGCACCCCTTAACGTTTCTTTCTTTATCAGATTTGTGTTTAAATCCTTCAGAAAAAAATAAACAAAAATTTGAATTACAACATTCTAGAAGTAGATGGTATACTAAGGCAGAAATTGATTGGAAAGGGTCTACCTTTTTAACAGCTGGACGGATGGTTTACGGAAAATGAAATGTGACCATTGTCTTTCTCTTCTCCAGCTGCTCTTCCTTTTGGCTCACATTGTTCGTTTGAAGAAGACGCATGTGGTTGGTCTGTGACTAATCAGAATTCGGCCTGGAGGAGGATGGCTGGAGATAAGCTTCTGGAAAGAGAAGACATGCACGGTGTCACTCTGCAGCGTACACCAGGTTGTGTGTGTGTGTGTGTGTGTACTTTTCACATTGGTGAAACCTAATGTTTACGGCAAGTTCAATGTTTATAGCTTGACGTAATCCAACAAGAATCAGTTTGTTCTTGACTTCTTGGTGTTTCACATTTTCTCCAGGGCACTTCTTGTTTCTTCAGGTTAGCGACAGCAAATCCGTTCAAGAGGCATCAATTCAGAGCTCCTTTTTCCCTCCTCCAGTCTCTTCTACTGACTGCCAGGTTTGTTATTTAAAGAGCAACAATAATTGAATGAATTTTTATTTTTCATCTTGAAAGGGAACAAATCATTTGGTAAATATGCTCTACTTTCTCCTCGTTTGTATTTGTGTGCAGATCCGTTTTTCTCTCTACCTATATGGGAACTTTAATGGTTCCTTGCGGATGGCTATAGGAGAGAAGAAGACCACCGCTGCACCATTGATCTGGGAGAGAAACGGTCGGTGGGCAGACGACTGGGAAGATGTTGCCCTACAGCTGACTGGCATTTATCATGGGTATGTAAAACACATATTAAAAATGTCTTTCCTTTTCATCCCAAAACAAATGTGCAAACATGCCAATAAACTCTTACAGTCACGATGAGGAAGTCAAGCATTATCTACCTACTTTGACTGAAAATGGAGCTTTAAACAAAAGGATCCTCTCGACAGTTTTTTTTCCAACACACAGAACAATAATTATTTGTTCGAGGTGTTAGACATATTGTAATAATATTCATATTGGATTTTACAAAAGTATTTCTTGAAATAAAAATGTGCTTTCCTGCAGGTTTAACATTAAGGTGACAGCTGTGTGGGGACAAGGCTCCAGAGCTGATATCGCTCTCGATGACATTGCAATTGGAGCAGCTTGTTTCAACACAGGTAAGCTGCAGCTAAAATGCCAACATAAAACGCCAGGGGTACGAACCCAAAAACACAATCATTTAATTATGGAAAATTATTGTATTAATTATTATGTCGATCCAATGCAATGTTTATCTCAATAAACAACTCCTACAAGAGTTCAATATTTTAATTTCAAACTCAATACATCAGTTTGCTGTGAGAATAGAACGAATGACAGAATGAAATATGTCTAACACAGTTACCCACATCATATGTTCACTGGAGATAGAAATCCCGTACACATAGACTACGTCACTGCTCGGACATACAACAGAGACTCGTCATACTTTTAACTACTTGCACACGCTAAAATGTTTTTGTTTTCAATCTTGTGAAAGAATGTTAGCTGTATTGAATTGGTCTGCGATGAATAATGTGGGAATACACTTGATACACAACTGTTCAATGTGATGTTCTTTTTGATTAAAGGAATAAGTCTGCTTTTGTTTGTGTGATTTAAGAGAAGGTCGGTTTATAATTTACAGGGGAGAAACAAGTGGTTGCGGTGGTTTCTGCTTGTTCCTTTGCAGGACTTGGACAATGCAACATTTTGTAATTGATATCAGACTCGAGTCAGGATCAGAGTAACTGAACACCCAATGATTCTTTGTTTTCCCTGTAAAATCTCTTAACGTTTGCTGTTGTTTGATGGATCTCATTGTGCTGAAGGCGTTATATAACAGATTAGAACTTTCTGAGAATCGGTGCAAGTGTTTCTGGAGACATTTAAACCCAGGGAGAAAATTGGAGAAATGTGGTGTCTAAATAAAAATTAAATGTTATTCAAGTTCATAACCTCATCTAACTTAACAAAAATGTAATACAATATGATAATATATATTTTCTTGTTCTCCTTTCTATCTGTATAAAATGTTATTGATATGCAGATGAACTGTTACACTTCTTCCTTCTCTCCCTCTTTCTTACGTCTCTCCCTTTCTTCAGATCTCAACTCTTTACTTCCCATGACAGACATGGGGGATTTCTTAAGCCCGCTCCCAGAGCCGTCTTACACAGGTAATGTACCACTTCAGCCTTCACCATGGATACTTGTGTGTGTGTGTGTGTGTGTGTAGATTTCCAAGATGACCATTAGCTACCGTGTCATTTATAATCAATACTGCATGCAGCATTTACATGCCAGTTATAGATTGTAAATATATCGTACCTACATTTACCAACTCATTCAACATCTCTAAAATCTCATGGCAGTGATCTCCTATTTTTTTTTGTCTCCATTCTCCAGAGGCGTCTTTGATGACCTGGTGGTTTAACTCATGTGGTGCCAGTGGACCCAACGGCCCAACTCAGGCCCAGTGCAACAATACCTACAGGAACATAAATGTTAGTGTCAGTGTGGGAAAGAGTGGTTCCTTGAAAGGAGTCCAGATGTGGAGGGTACCTGCTACTAACAGATACCTGTAAGTGATAGAGGGAATCACTGTAATGTGGAAGTCATCACGCTGATCAGCTATTTGTTTTGTAAGTGCATGTGTTATAAAAATTACAGATGGCAGAAATATTACTGCAGCAGCAACCACAACAAAGCAGCGAATCAGAGAACTTAAAGGTTCCTTTTTATTATATCATGGTATAAAGCAAACATGACCTCACTTTAGCACATCTCTGCAAGAAGGTAGCCACAGTGGTGCACAAAAGTTCAGAGGCATGACACATAGACAGAGCTGGGGCTATTGGTAATCTGGTTGCTTAGCCTTAGCTAATGCTTTGATCTCATGTCCTATTATATTTTGATATAGATAATAATATAATGTGATATATACTATGAACCTAAAGCAGAAAACAATGCATTTCTCTATTTTGTTATTTTATGGGGCAATGACCTCCTTAGGATCTCCGCATACGGGGCTGCAGGAGGGAAAGGAGCCAAAAACCACAACAAACGAAACCATGGGGTCTTCATATCGGCCATATTTCCTCTCAAAGAAGGAGATGTGCTTTACATTTTGGTGGGGCACCAGGGAGAGGATGCATGTCCAGGGGTGAGGAAGACTGCAAGGATTCAATAATAAATGTTAAGAACCTTGGCTGCTGTTGTCAGGGAGAAGGGAGAAAGGCAATTCACCTGGATTCTAATGTTTTACGCTGCTGAATTTATACTTTTGTGAATCTGACTTCTGTTCTAAATCTTGCAACTCCCTCTCCCTTCATGTTGCAGAGAAATCCCCGCACCCAGAAGATCTGCCTGGGTGAGTCATCAGTAATTGAAAACAACCTTGGGGGAGACGCCCGTTCAGAGTGGGCTGGGGGAGGAGGAGGAGGAGGAGGAGCCACCTATATCTTTAAGGTGAGACATATACCCTCAGCGGTATTTAAGTATTGTGTGTTTTGATTGGTTTGCTTGCATGTTGATTGGCATCAGGCCTTTCATTTCAGTAAGCAAACCTAAACAATTGATCCGTCTCACTCTTCAATTCTCTGCTGTGACGATACATTTGCAGTATACAGTAATGCAAATGATTACATGTGAATGATTGAGCATGCGCGCAGTTGAAAATGACTTACATGAGTTTCATTTCTACTGTTGCTGGTCTTACCAGATGGAGAAAGACGAGCTTGTTCCCTTGCTAATTGCTGCTGGGGGAGGAGGAAATGCCTACATGGAGAACCCAGAGTTCAGTCTGGATCAGATACCACTGGAACAGTACGAAAATAGCACCCTAGCTCCCAGTGCCAATGGTCAAACTGGTGCTGCTGGTAACGTACTTTATACACACATATTACAATGGGGATGTTAATTTAATTTTAGGGATGTTTTGATATATAGACGTGATTGTTGCCCAGGTTTTGGGACATTGCAAGTATTGCAGGAGTGTTGTCTGAATACATCCCTTTTTCTCTTATAAAATATAATTGCAGTATGTATCATACACAGTATTTAATTTTGTGCTGGTTTCTTATGTTTCCCCCAAGGCGGAGGTGGAGGCTGGAAAGACAGTGCCAATCCTCATTTGAGGGCCGGAAAGTCTTTGGTGGAGGGGTCTGAGGGCGGTTCCTCTTGTCCCCTGGCCTTGTCCAAGCTCAAATGGTCAACCTTTGGGGGTTTTGGGGGTGGAGGTGGGGCCTGCACAGCTGGAGGTGGCGGAGGAGGTTACAGAGGTAATGGTGTTCTGTCCCCGAGCCCTGAACTATAATGTTTTTTTACTGTATAAAAACTGTATAAAGTGGGTGTAACCTCAAAGTGTGACATAAACAGTCATAATTGCTAAGAATAGATTTTGATGTTATATATTACTGTCTAATTCATCCAAGCATTCTAAAAATGCCATTTTGTGTCAGGTGGCAATGCTGCAGAGGCAGATGAGATGACAGCCGATGGTCAGAATGGAGTTTCCTTCATTCATCCAATGGGAGATATTTTCCTTCAGCCTCTTGCAGGTGAGACAGACTAATCTTGTCACATCATAATGAAACTAGAAAAGCACTCAGAGAGTGCAGACCTCCGCCGAGCAGCTCATTGCCCTCCTAATTTATTTATACCGTCCACATGGTGATCTGGATCATCCTCAAAAGGTTCTAAATTGTTATTGTATCTTTATACACCAACTATGAAAAGTTAAAGTGAACCAGAGTTCAAAGTGATCCAGAATCCATGATCTCTTCTGAATCATCACCAAAATGTAATCATCTGTTCCTGGTAACATTCCCAACAATTTCATCCAGATCCTTGCGAAACATTTTTCTAACAGACAGACGCCATTGATTACAGTATAAACTGGGTGACCCTTATCTGTCTGCCCGGGCTTGGTCTTTCTACATCTTATCAAACCCAGTGGACTGAATTCATTTACATTTAAATTTTGTTTTTTGGGGGGGCTTCAAATGTGTGCTTCTCATAAGATGTTTCTTCAATTTGTTTATTTTTATATTTATAGATATATTTTTATTCTGCTTTTTTCTTAATGAATCTGCTATGGTAGGGGTTATCATTTATCCAAACCTGCAAAAAAGGAATTTCTTCCAATTAACACGAGCCTACAACATGGATACCCGTTGGTTTGTGTAAGACATTGCGGTGGGCTGTGACATCTGAAGGAAATTAATCTTTTTGTGACTTTTTGGTGGTGGGAGGAAGCCGGAGAGAATCCACTCAGAACATGCAAACTCCTCACAGAAAGGCCCCAAGTTGGATGCCCCATGTCATATGTTAAATTTAATTTTTCACTTAAAGTCAAGAAAATGACTTAATTATGGAACAGAATTAAATTATTAAATTATCAGTTAATCCCTTTGTTTGCATTTCTCTTTGAATGTGTTTGACATCTGCAACAACAACAGCATCTTTCACATGAGAATAAAGGTCTGTCTGTTGGAGCAAAGGCCAATGGGCTACATGAGGCTGTGAATTAACCAAGTGCCTTTTTTGTTCCTCGCTCTAAATAATTAGAATCAGCTGGCTATTATGAAAAAGAAGAAAAAACTACTGCTTGCACGCACGCACACACACACACACACACACACAGGTCAGGAATGAATGATCACTCTGAAAATGTCCCTTTGCTTTGGGATTAGTAATTTCTAATGATTTTCATGGTTTTTAATAACAAAAACGGAGAGTTCAGCCAACTCTTCAAACTTAACAGTGTTCCTGAATAACAAATTATTTCTAGTGTGCATCCATGTGTTCATTTGTGTGCGTACGCTCTTCCCTCTAGCCATGGAGAGCCATGGTGAGTGTGAGATCAAGGTGCGGTTGAACTGCGACCACTGTCAAATGCAGAGCTGCAAACGAGACGAAGATACTCAACTCATCCTTTGTCTCTGTGACGATGATGAAGTCCTGGCCACAGATAATGTCACATGTCTCCATGCTGCAGGTATGTAATTGTCCCCAGTAGTTTCTTTTAGTTTGCTAATAGCTATTATCTGTTAATTAATTTTAGCGTTTAACAATGCCCACTTCTCCACACAGCTCCTCGGAGCCTGACCCCACAGAGCCAGCTGTCATCGACTTTGATCGTGGCTGTAACGGTCTCTGCCATCGCAAGTGGCATTGCGTTGATCTTTGCCAGCGTCATCCTCAGTAAGAGACTCTTAGACTTTCAGTCTGTACCCCACACCTTACAATGGCTGTGAGCACAGATGGACTGATGCTGATGCTTCCAGATGTTTCTGGAAGAAAAAAAACAGGAACCCTTTTCACAAGTGCTAAATGCCTGTGCGCCACTCCTAACTGGCTCGGAATTATGCCAATAGGAATAAGCGCAGATGGACAAATAGATGCACTCATTTCAGGTAGCTGATTTCATGTATGTAAAATCTTAAGAGGGTGAAATAATATTATATTGTAGATTAATATTTCATAATTATTTTTTTAGATTACTCCAACAATGGCCTTAAATCAAAGCGACTCAAAAGGCTGATTGCCACTGTATATATAGAAAAGACTTATGTGACTTATGTTGGTGAGTATCGGGGTCTGGCGTTCTGAATTTCCTCATCACAAGATTGACGTTGCAGAAATGTTGACATTTAGTTTAGATGTCAGAACTAAATTGAATTGAGGGAAAAGTCCTCTGTTTAGGAGGTTCAGATAGTAAAACTACTCATTAAGATTTAAGAAAAAAATTATTGGTTAGATCTTGGAAAAGACAACTGTTCAGGTTTAAGTATGTAAAGTATTAAGGAGTTAAATAAGCAAGTTAAAATAAATAATCTGACGTTGGTGTTTCCTCCTGTTGTAATAATTACTGACATTATTGCATGTTGTTAGAAGTACAGACGGGGTTTGGAAAAATAAACTGCTTCAAATAGAAACAACTAGAAATACCAGTTTAAGTAATACAACTGAGGGATACACAGAAAACCACAATCTAATATACCATATAAATGACATGATATATTAGTAAAATACTGTAAAATAAGTAGTATTGCTATGCAATATTTACTGATGAAATGTCATTTTTAACTTCAACTACAGACACAATGCTGTGTTTATGGATATAAGAACATTCTGCAGTTTTATAGGACAGTAAGGGATTAAACCGCTAACAATGCCTTTTGCACTTTTTAAAGTTTTTTATGGATACAGGTACATGGGAAGGGAATCCTGACATCTTTCATTATGTGAAATGACAATAATGTACAATCTTTGAGCAATGACCGATGCTCTCTGTGTATACAGACAGGTATTAATTGCAAAGCAGAAGGCTTGTTTTCCTAATGATAACCATAAGCAAACAGCTATGGTTCATAACTGCATAACATTGTACTCCTACAATATATGAACATGCCTGAACATTGTGCACAAGATTAACAGGAAGACATTTTCTTTATGCAAATGAGACTCAGTAAATGTAATGTGTGTAATTGAGTGAATTCTTAAGTTAATAAATCAAGTAAAAACATTGCATTTTAGCAATTACATACATGTTGCTTTCAGCTGAAAAAAACAACAAGCCACCATTCAGGTTAACGGTGTCTCTTCACCTGAGCTCTCCCCCATGCAGGGGGGTAGTCTGTTCCCTGGGCACCCCAGCTCCCCCCCCCATCCTTCTCCTCCTCAACCCACCCCTCAACCTAACCCCCTAAGTCCCTAGCATCTGCACTGGGCGATGGCTCGACGGCTCGTCTTACCTGCACGCAACTCCCCCTCCCTGGCAGACTACCAACCTGCATCGGGTGAGTCCAAACTCACTGGCACAGACAGACAGTCTAGGAGCAGTAACCAAGGAGAGGACATCCCGTCTGCATCCAGCAAAACATTGTGTTCACGTGGAGATGGACTTGAGTGCAGAAAGGAGAACTCCACCAATTTTGCACAGAGTATATTTTGTGGAGTACTATCTCGTGTATGTTGCATAAAGCCGTTTGTTGCTGGAAGAGAGCTGCACAAAGTCCAGGGAACCTTTCTCAAGTGACTTCTTGTGCCAATTAGTGCCGAAGCCTGCAATTTTGAAAATAGAAGACAATCTGAGGTGTGGAATTAGAGCGATGAGATTATCAGATCACTTTAGTCCAATCTTCACTTCTGTTTAATACTGTGGTTTAAGCCTGAGCATAATGCATGCTGTCTCTGACTGAACTGTTGGTGGTCGAGTTTGACTCTGAGTAACACATGTTGTAGCAAAACAATGCCAAATTGGTGGAGCCTTCTTCAAGATGACAGCCTTCTTTGTCTTCTGAATTTACGAATGTTTTTTTTTCCAAAATTACTAACAACTGACACAACCGAGTGAGATGTGGCTTGACCCCTCCTTGTGTTACCGCTCCTACAATAGCGGTTAGACATGAATTTACTTCTGAAGCGTCCAGGCAAGAGTGGGGTTCAGTTACTCTGTGAATTCAAACAAGCTTCTTGGACTTTTAACTAAAATCAGATCTCCGTCTTGTGATTGCATTTAGTGTGGTACCGCAGGAAGAACAACCTGCATGCAGTCAGGGGACGTCTGCAGACTCCAGAGTACAAGCTGAGCAAGATCCACTCCTCCACCATCATGACGGACTATAACCCCAACTACTGCTTCGCTGGGAAGGCTGCCTCACTGAATGAACTGAAGGAAGTGCCGCGCAAAAACATAACACTTCTCCGGTATGGTACTCTGAGACAGAATACCAAGACGCCAGTTTTAAGTTCTTATGTACCTTTGTGCCATCCGTGGGGTTGATTTCATTTCACTTGTCTTATAGTAAATTCTTTTTTTTTTTTTTTTTCAGGGCTCTTGGCCATGGTGCCTTTGGTGAAGTCTATGAAGGAGAACTTCTGGGGATGAGCAGTGATAATAATCCCATGCAGGTGGCCATAAAGGTCAGTCTGCACTCTAGGAGCCACACGAGGAACAGTTGCTCCTACATGTTAGATGATGGCACCTTGTCATGTCTTGTTTTGTCATGAGGAAAAAAAAGCACAGTGAGCACTCGTCTGATTATTTGGTCTAATGAAGTATTTCTTACACTCACCTTCTCCTATTTGCTTTGCTGCACAGACGCTTCCAGAAATCTGCTCGGAACAGGACGAAATGGATTTCTTGATGGAGGCGCTGATTATGAGGTGCAGCTCTACGCTTCCTGTGCATATTTCACACTTACCAGACTGGCTGCAATCACAAGCATGTACAATAATTGATTATGTCTGGGTCTAAGACCATACTGTCTGAGGCTGTGTTCACAAATGTCCTCTGTATATTTTTGACAAAGTGTAAGGTAACTTAGCATCATACCACAAAAAAACAATAAAAACAGAAGCAATCAGGATTAGATCCTCTCCATCTTTACCGTCGGATATTTATAGTAAACCCAAAATTGCATTTACTGTATTCCCCTGCAACGGAGAATATGTAACGCTAACCTTTTAAACACCTGCTGCATAATGCATATGTATTTGTGTTCAAAGGGCCGTGTCATTTTTATTACATGCTAACTGCCGGTTTGTTGTTTGTCCACACAGCAAGTTCAGCCACGACAACATTGTGCGCTGCGTTGGTGTCAGTTTGAACATCCTGCCACGTTTCATCCTGCTGGAGCTGATGACTGGAGGCGACATGAAGAGCTTCTTGAGACAGAACAGGCCAAGAGCTGTATGTCTGCACGGCACCTTTCTCTCTCCTGTTGTGTGCGTGTGAGTGTGCGTGGTATTCACTAAAGAGTGCTGTGCTCTATCCAGGGCCAGAACTCCTCTCTCTCCATGCGAGAGCTGCTGCAGATGGCCAGAGACATCGCGCTTGGCTGTCGCTACCTGGAGGAGAATCACTTCATACACAGGTTCGGACCCACAAGTGTGTGTGTGTGTGTGTGTGTGTGTGTGTGTGATGTCTGAGTTGTGTTGGTTGCAAATTGTTCTTCTAGTGAGATTTATTTTTAGGGTATTACTCTAACCTAAAATTATAAGTATTTCTGTGTTTTTCCAGAGACATTGCGGCACGAAACTGCCTTCTTACCTGCCCTGGACCGGACAGAGTAGCCAAGATTGGTGACTTTGGCATGGCACGAGACATATATAGGTCTGTGTGATGAGTCTGAACCATCCCTCTAGCATAGCAAAGGATTACTGGCTCAAGCTATAAAGGCAGCATCTTTTTAACATGGTGAATGGGACCAGGAGAAGAGATTGTTATCTTATTTTCCTCCACTGGTCTAGATTGTAAACTACTATTCTAAATTATTGCATCTTCATGGCTTTGTGGTATTTACCTTGTCGTCCTTTCTCCTATAGCGATGATAATAATCTCTTCTCTTTTTTTTGTTTTTGCTTCAGGGCCAGCTATTACAGGAAAGGCGGCCGCGCTATGTTGCCAGTGAAATGGATGCCTCCAGAGGCTTTCATGGAGGGCATCTTTACTTGCAAGACAGATACATGGTATGAATCCTAAACATAATAAAATGCCTTTATTGTAGGGTTTTTATAACAAAGCAGCAGTGTGAACAGTCTGATCAGAATACATCGAGACAATAAATTTAATAAAACTGAACAGATGATGGAACACCAGAAAAGGCAAGCATGAGAATAACGTGCGTCTCATGATGAAGTGAGCCCAGTTGATGATCTATTTCTCCCCCCTGCAGGTCATTCGGAGTATTGCTGTGGGAGATCTGCTCTCTTGGATACATGCCTTATCCCTGCAGAACCAACCAAGAGGTGCTGGAGTTTGTCACCAGCGGAGGCAGGATGGATCCTCCCAAGAGCTGTCCAGGGCCTGTGTGAGTACTGACAGCTGGTCCATTGAAGTAGACAGTCCGGCATTTACTTCAGCCTGGCTCGGGCAGCAAGGAATAATGCTGAGAGGCAAATAATGATTTGTCTCTTTGCTGTGTAGCTATCGGATCATGACACAGTGTTGGCAGCATTGTCCAGAGCACCGACCCAACTTCTCTGCTATCCTGGAGAGAATTAACTACTGCTCTCAGGTATGGCCTACATCACACATGTCTGCAGACCCATACGATTACCATTAACGGTGATTAAATGTGATATTTATTGATTTATTTACAATAAATCATTCCATCTTTGCTTTCTCTTGTCCTGTCTTGTTTTTTTTTTTGTATCTTCCTCTCTGATTCTACTCTGCTGCTCTTCATCAGGACCCCGATGTGGTTAACACACCCCTACCAGTAGAGCATGCCCCCACCACAGAGGACGACTGTGGCAGAGTCATTCGGCCCTCTGATTGCACGTCTTCCACCCTTTCTCCACTCTTGGTGTCCCATCCCGTTGCTCAGGATTTCTCCCTGCGGGGTCTCTCCTCTCTGTCTTTGGGTTCAGCATCCCTCACATCACAGCCAACCAAACCCTGTCTTCTCCTCCACAAAAGCAAATTTGCCCACCAGGAGGTGATGTCATGCCACGAGGCTCTAGAGCCATCCTGGGCTGAGTCTGTTCCTGCTCCTGGTTTGTCAGCAGCAAGCGTGAGCGCAGGCGGCCATCGGCTTCATCCTGAGCCTCCTCTTCATCGACCTTGCTCCAGAAACAGCTCATTCTCAGGGAGCCAGAAGTTGAAGAACAAGACAAAGAACCTGTGGAACCCCACTTATACCTCCTGGGTTTTGGAAAACCTCCGGGGGAAGAAAGCTCTTGCACACACTCAGTCTGTGCCGCTCTCAAACTCCTCTTCCTCCATCGCCAACACACAGGCTCTTCAGACCTGCAACCCAACCTCAGAGAGCATCGGGGGCAGGTGTGACAGTACCAACAGCACCAACCTCAGTCCTTCCAGCTTCTGCGCCTCCTTATCTCCATCCCCTTGCTGTCAGTCACAAGCTGCTCCCGGCGCATCCTCCTATAAGAGCGCCGCGGGTGGTAGCACCAAACCTGCTAAAGACCTGGCTAAGCTCCAGAGTTTCCCCTGCGGCACCGTCAACTACGCATATGATGAGCAAAGCTATGAGACAGAGAGTCTCCCTTTGGTTAAGACCAAAGCCCCAGAAGCCATCACAAACACCAGCCCTGCTCCCATTCCGTCCTCTGGGAACAGCCTGAAGCTGGCGTTCGGTATCCATGCCGCCTCATCCTGCATGCCCAAACTGCTGCTGAAGCGCCACGCCAGCTACGGACATGAGGACATAAGGAGAGACGCCAAAGCTGAGAAACCCACATGCGACCGAGACTCAGGCTATTCTCTCTCTGAAGACCTGAGCCTTAACCCTATATAAGAGATGGATGACCATAACAGATGTTTGGGTTAATATTAGATCTAAACTTCCTTTTCTGACGGCATGAAAATAGAGTTTTGGATTTCTGGAGCAAACTCCATGAGAATGAAAACTCCACCATGATGTGAGAGCCATGACGTCAAATTATTAGAACTCCTAGAATGCTGGATAACACACTTCAACACTGACATGCACACAGATGCTCCTCCACACTGTGATCCAGAGATCCAATGCTGGACTCAGACTCTCTGGGAGACTGGTAGCTGAACACTGAAACAAGCAGCCCTGCGCTTTCTCCACTTCGCTGGTTATGGCTGCCACATATAACGGCTGGAGTTGGACGTGCGCACCGATCCAATTTGTTTTAGTTTTTTCTCAAAAGCATTGACAGTACTATATTTAGCATCATAGTAAACAATTTATAGGAATTTATGTTGTTGTGTAAAATATGACAAGAATATTGAATTTTTTTGGGAGGAGAAAGCTTTGTTTTATTTTAAAGTTGTAGCATTACAAACCCTTTTCTTTTATAATTGCTGCATATGTGAAAGTAAAACTTATTAGAATTTACAGTCTGATTTGCTTTCATCCTAAATACTGTGAAAACACATATACACTGTAGCCGAGTGTGACATACTGCAATGATGTGTATTTTATGAAAATATGTTAAACGGTATCTCAATTTGGTTTCTAATCATGAAGATTCATTCTTGAGTTTCAACTGCAGTTTGGCAAAAAGAAAAAAAGAACAACTCAGCAGAACTGGAGTTCTCATTAGATTGAACGCCAATGTTTGGTTAAGTATGGGATTTTGGATCCATATTAACAAGTGGTAGTTAAAATGGTACGAGATCATTAACCCACCTACACGTTGCTTTTTGTACAGATTGAGAAAATAGATAATATGTCCAGTAGGCTTTGGGAGGTTGTCTTTACCCTCAAACTATTTTGTTTATTTTTAATCTTTCTGCCAAACTGATTGGATCTTCGTTTGGTATGTTTTTTCATTTCTTGACTCTCTTACCCCATGTCAAAATATTTACTGTATATGACTCTTATATGTGTCTAGAATATGATAATGACCATGCAGCTGTGAAAATGTTTTCGTACTTACTTCTGTGCACTGGACTAACACATTATATTAGTAGTTGATTTTACCTTTTATTTATATTCAATTATGTTATTAATAGATCTGTATCACTGCCATTACATTACCTGTGCACTGCATCAGCTGCTGCAGCGCTGGTAGTACCTATGTTTATACAGCAGGGGGAGCTGAAGCTTTGCTTTACCAACCATGCTGCTGCAGCTCTCTCAGTTCAGACAATTATGATTTGTGCACACCTCTACCCAGTATTTCTGTATTCAGGTTATTCTTATTTAATCACTGTGTAGTTACAGCAATTTTTTTAAATATATAAATTAATGGTTACGTTTCTATCCGGGTTCTATATGTCTGTTTTTATGGTCAGGTCTGCTGATTTTATCGTGTTTCACATGACATAACTCACCAAAGGTTTTGCATAATTTTCTAAAGACCTTCAAGAAAGATGCTTGTTGGAATTTATTTTACACGGCCCGGTGTATTTTATTCCCCCCCCCTGCATTCTTTGTGTAGCTGAGAATGTTATGCCTCAGCCAAAAGCCCTTCTATGCAATATATTATCTTTACAACTGACCCAACTATGTACCAATAAATCGATTATTCGAGTTTGATCAGTTCCAGAGCTTTATTCCAATTATACAAAATGGGAACCTTTATGAAGGTCTGATGAACATGAGATACCACAATAGTATTTTCCCTTATTTTATTCTCTCTCTCTCTTGCTCTCTCTCTCTGTATATATATATATATACACGTACACACACATGCACATATTCAACAGAATAACAAATAGAAATAACTTAAGTTCAATTAGAATGTTCAGAATTAAGTGAGTTTGACTGGGGTCACCATAGTTTACTTAATAAACGGTGTACTGTATATTAAGGCGGAGTCTTTGCTACAGAGACCAGCATAGATCTTCAGCTGCAGTTGATAACCCATCTCGCTTTCCTGCCTCTTTACAGCTGTCACTATTTATATCAATTAGAACCCCCTCAAAAAACATATATAAATTAAAGATTAGATACAAGAATAAAAGAAAGTAAATAAAAATGGCTATACCGGTACAGTAAAAGAGTTTGCCTGAACAGTGACAGCTAGTTTTGCAGTACTGTATTGACACTGCTGTAGTTATATAACTGTGACACTGCACAGAATGAATATTACACAAGTATGGCATCATAAGAAGGATTTCTTCTTGTTTTATTTTTTTTTAATCATCATCGTTTCACCTCTGAAAAGAAGACTGCCTCTCACTGCTGATCATTTTGTAGAAAGCTCACTTAGTGTCAGCACATTTACCCAATCTTTCAGTAACTGCACACACATTCTCTGCTTATCTTATCTTTTCCATCCATCTTTGGGGTTTTTTCGGTCAGTGAATTCATTATTCATGAATCTTCCTGGTTTTAACCTTTGCTAACTGTTCTGACTTTGCACCCAGAACACATCAACATAAAGGAAAGCAGACTGATATGTTTGTTAAACGGTCTGAGTTACTTTCATTCATCAATAAGTCAAAGGTCACATATCACCTCTGGCTGCAGCTTGCTTATTTTCTTCGGTGACCGTCCCAAAGGCATCATCACTAGTCCCTCCATTGCTTACAGACTGGAAGG